>NC_084750.1:12847684-12965184 GCF_033978785.1 Entelurus aequoreus | reverse complement strand
AATCAGGGAAAGTCCAAATAAAAGAGGAGGCGTACAATCTTTCGTCAGAGCGTGGTGACACTGTGCGGGGGTACGGGTGTACGCGTTCCTCCTCAATTGAGCCAAATTGAATTCTGTCTCTGTTTAATTCCTTGCTTCTTGTCTTGTTTAATAGATGTGAAGCAAAGCGGAGAGGAAGCAGGGCCTGACTCCCCTCCCGGCACCTTTTCTTTGAACTGTTCTGTGACCGAGGGCGACGGCTGTTTACGACCCCCCTCCCTTAGAAACAGCTGTCGCCATGTAATCAGGGAAAGTCCAAATAAAAGAGGAGGCGTACAATCTTTCGTCAGAGCGTGGTGACACTGTGCGGGGGTACGGGTGTACGCGTTCCTCCTCAATTGAGCCAAATTGAATTCTGTCTCTGTTTAATTCCTTGCTTCTTGTCTTGTTTAATAGATGTGAAGCAAAGCGGAGAGGAAGCAGGGCCTGACTCCCCTCCAGGCACCTTTTCTTTGAACTGTTCTGTGACCGAGGGCTGTTTACGGCCCCCCTCCCTTAGAAACAGCTGTCGCCATGTAATCAGGGAAAGTCCAAATAAAAGAGGAAGCGTACAATCTTTCGTCAGAGCGTGGTGACACTGTGCAGGGGTACGGGTGTACGCGTTTCTCCTCAATTGAGCCAAATGGAATTCTGTCCCTGTTTAATTCCTTGCTTCTTGTCTTGTTTAATAGATGTGAAGCAAAGCGGAGAGGAAGCAGGGCCTGACTCCCCTCCAGGCACCTTTTCTTTGAACTGTTCTGTGACCGAGGGCGACGGCTGTTTACGACCCCCCTCCCTTAGAAACAGCTGTCGCCATGTAATCAGGGAAAGTCCAAATAAAAGAGGAGGCGTACAATCTTTCGTCAGAGCGTGGTGACACTGTGCAGGGGTACAGGTGTACGCGTTTCTCCTCAATTGAGCCAAATTGAATTCTGTCTCTGTTTAATTCCTTGCTTCTTGTCTTGTTTAATAGATGTGAAGCAAAGCGGAGAGGAAGCAGGGCCTGACTCCCCTCCAGGCACCTTTTCTTTGAACTGTTCTGTGACCGAGGGCGACGGCTGTTTACGACCCCCCTCCCTTAGAAACAGCTGTCGCCATGTAATCAGGGAAAGTCCAAATAAAAGAGGAGGCGTACAATCTTTCGTCAGAGCGTGGTGACACTGTGCGGGGGTACGGGTGTACGCGTTTCTCCTCAATTGAGCCAAATTGAATTCTGTCTGTTTAATTCCTTGCTTCTTGTCTTGTTTAATAGATGTGAAGCAAAGCGGAGCGGAAGCAGGGCCTGACCCCCCTCCAGGCACCTTTTCTTTGAACTGTTCTGTGACCGAGGGCTGTTTACGACCCCCCTCCCTTAGAAACAGCTGTCGCCATGTAATCAGGGAAAGTCCAAATAAAAGAGGAGGCGTACAATCTTTCGTCAGAGCGTGGTGACACTGTGCGGGGGTACGGGTGTACGCGTTTCTCCTCAATTGAGCCAAATTGAATTCTGTCTGTTTAATTCCTTGCTTCTTGTCTTGTTTAATAGATGTGAAGCAAAGCGGAGAGGAAGCAGGGCCTGACTCCCCTCCAGGCACCTTTTCTTTGAACTGTTCTGTGACCGAGGGCGACGGCTGTTTACGGCCCCCCTCCCTTAGAAACAGCTGTCGCCATGTAATCAGGGAAAGTCCTAATAAAAGAGGAGGCGTACAATCTTTCGTCAGAGCGTGGTGACACTGTGCGGGGGTACGGGTGTACGCGTTTCTCCTCAATTGAGCCAAATGGAATTCTGTCCCTGTTTAATTCCTTGCTTCTTGTCTTGTTTAATAGATGTGAAGCAAAGCGGAGAGGAAGCAGGGCCTGACTCCCCTCCAGGCACCTTTTCTTTGAACTGTTCTGTGACCGAGGGCGACGGCTGTTTACGACCCCCCTCCCTTAGAAACAGCTGTCGCCATGTAATCAGGGAAAGTCCAAATAAAAGAGGAGGCGTACAATCTTTCGTCAGAGCGTGGTGACACTGTGCAGGGGTACAGGTGTACGCGTTTCTCCTCAATTGAGCCAAATTGAATTCTGTCTCTGTTTAATTCCTTGCTTCTTGTCTTGTTTAATAGATGTGAAGCAAAGCGGAGAGGAAGCAGGGCCTGACTCCCCTCCAGGCACCTTTTCTTTGAACTGTTCTGTGACCGAGGGCGACGGCTGTTTACGACCCCCCTCCCTTAGAAACAGCTGTCGCCATGTAATCAGGGAAAGTCCAAATAAAAGAGGAGGCGTACAATCTTTCGTCAGAGCGTGGTGACACTGTGCGGGGGTACGGGTGTACGCGTTTCTCCTCAATTGAGCCAAATTGAATTCTGTCTGTTTAATTCCTTGCTTCTTGTCTTGTTTAATAGATGTGAAGCAAAGCGGAGCGGAAGCAGGGCCTGACCCCCCTCCAGGCACCTTTTCTTTGAACTGTTCTGTGACCGAGGGCTGTTTACGACCCCCCTCCCTTAGAAACAGCTGTCGCCATGTAATCAGGGAAAGTCCAAATAAAAGAGGAGGCGTACAATCTTTCGTCAGAGCGTGGTGACACTGTGCGGGGGTACGGGTGTACGCGTTTCTCCTCAATTGAGCCAAATTGAATTCTGTCTGTTTAATTCCTTGCTTCTTGTCTTGTTTAATAGATGTGAAGCAAAGCGGAGAGGAAGCAGGGCCTGACTCCCCTCCAGGCACCTTTTCTTTGAACTGTTCTGTGACCGAGGGCGACGGCTGTTTACGACCCCCCTCCCTTAGAAACAGCTGTCGCCATGTAATCAGGGAAAGTCCAAATAAAAGAGGAGGCGTACAATCTTTCGTCAGAGCGTGGTGACACTGTGCAGGGGTACAGGTGTACGCGTTTCTCCTCAATTGAGCCAAATTGAATTCTGTCTCTGTTTAATTCCTTGCTTCTTGTCTTGTTTAATAGATGTGAAGCAAAGCGGAGAGGAAGCAGGGCCTGACTCCCCTCCAGGCACCTTTTCTTTGAACTGTTCTGTGACCAAAGGCGACGGCTGTTTACGACCCCTCTCCCTTAGAAACAGCTGTCGCCATGTAATCAGGGAAAGTCCAAATAAAAGAGGAGGCGTACAATCTTTCGTCAGAGCGTGGTGACACTGTGCAGGGGTACAGGTGTACGCGTTTCTCCTCAATTGAGCCAAATTGAATTCTGTCTCTGTTTAATTCCTTGCTTCTTGTCTTGTTTAATAGATGTGAAGCAAAGCGGAGAGGAAGCAGGGCCTGACTCCCCTCCAGGCACCTTTTCTTTGAACTGTTCTGTGACCGAGGGCGACGGCTGTTTACGACCCCCCTCCCTTAGAAACAGCTGTCGCCATGTAATCAGGGAAAGTCCAAATAAAAGAGGAGGCGTACAATCTTTCGTCAGAGCGTGGTGACACTGTGCAGGGGTACGGGTCTACGCGTTTCTCCTCAATTGAGCCAGATTGAATTATGTCTCTGTTTAATTCCTTGCTTCTTGTCTTGTTTAATAGATGTGAAGCAAAGCGGAGAGGAAGCAGGGCCTGACCCCCCTCCAGGCACCTTTTCTTTGAACTGTTCTGTGACCGAGGGCGACGGCTGTTTACGACCCCCCTCCCTTAGAAACAGCTGTCGCCATGTAATCAGGGAAAGTCCAAATAAAAGAGGAGGCGTACAATCTTTCGTCAGAGCGTGGTGACACTGTGCAAGGGTACGGGTGTACGCGTTTCTCCTCAATTGAGCCAAATTGAATTCTGTCTCTGTTTAATTCCTTGCTTCTTGTCTTGTTTAATAGATGTGAAGCAAAGCGGAGAGGAAGCAGGGCCTGACCCCCCTCCAGGCACCTTTTCTTTGAACTGTTCTGTGACCGAGGGCGACGGCTGTTTACTACCCCCTCCCTTAGAAACAGCTGTCGCCATGTAATCAGGGAAAGTCCAAATAAAAGAGGAGGCGTACAATCTTTCGTCAGAGCGTGGTGACACTGTGCGGGGGTACGGGTGTACGCGTTTCTCCTCAATTGAGCCAAATTGAATTCTGTCTCTGTTTAATTCCTTGCTTCTTGTCTTGTTTAATAGATGTGAAGCAAAGCGGAGAGGAAGCAGGGCCTGACCCCCCTCCAGGCACCTTTTCTTTGAACTGTTCTGTGACCGAGGGCTGTTTACGACCCCCCTCCCTTAGAAACAGCTGTCGCCATGTAATCAGGGAAAGTCCAAATAAAAGAGGAGGCGTTCAATCTTTCGTCAGAGCGTGGTGACACTGTGCAGGGGTACAGGTGTACACGTTTCTCCTAAATTGAGCCAAATTTAATTCTGTCTCTGTTTAATTCCTTGCTTCTTGTCTTGTTTAATAAATGTGATCAGTGTTTGAACCTGACACACCTGCATTTAGATGTGTTACAATAATGGGTTTGAATTGGCGATACTCGCTGCCACGTAGGCAAGAAGAAGCCATCGAAAGTCATACGAATTAATATATGAGGCACGTTTGACTTCAAACCTGAAAAGCCCCCGTATTAATTGTCAGTGAGCTACAAGCACATTTGTTCTTTTCCCAGCGAGAAAGTGGTGATTAATTAGAACTCCGGTGTCATTTAAACGTGCCGCTAATACATTTCACTCACAACATTTGGGGCTACTTACAGGGACTCTGTGGCGACCACTCTCTGCGCCAGGCCGTAAAGAGTGCCACCGTTGGTGAGGACCACCATCTGGCTGAGGTGGGGGCTCGGCACCTTCTCCTTCTTTTCCTCCGTGGGAATGTGCAAGCCGGCATTTTCACCGCCCGACTCCTGGAAAACAAAACCGCGCTCTCATTACAAAAAGTCAATACAACAGATGGGAAGCTAAATGTGCTGCAGCCATTGATTCCTTGCTAATGTATTGTGCAAACTGTCCATGAACTCAACACAAAAACTGCATTTGGGACAAAACACAACTTGGTTTCTGTGCTAGATTACACCAGGACTGGGACTGTCAAAAAAAAACAGTTGACTCATTGGATTAATCACCAAAAAAAATCAAGTATATACACAAATTAATCACATAACTACTTTAAAGGCCTACTGAAAGCCACTACTAGCGACCACGCAGTCTGATAGTTTATATATCAATGATGAAATCTTAACATTGCAACACATGCCAATACGGCCGGGTTAACTTATAAAGTGACATTTAAAACTTCCCGGAAAATATCCGGCTGAAACGTCGCGGTATGATGACGTATGCGCGTGACGAAGTCAGAGTAACGGAAGTTATGGTACCCCGTAGAATCCTATACAAAAAGCCCTGTTTTCATTTCATAATTCCACAGTATTCTGGACATCTTTTGCAATTTGTTTAATGAACAATGAAGGCTGCAAAGAAGACAGTTGTAGGTGGGATCGGTGTATTAGCGGCTGGCTGTAGCAACACAACCAGGAGGACTTTGTTGGAGCGCTAGCCGCGCTAGCCGCCGACCTCACCTTGACTTCCTACGTCTCCGGGCCGCCAAACGCATCGGGTGAAGTCCTTCGTCCTTCTGCCGATCGCTGGAACGCAGGTGAGCACGGGTGTTGATGAGAATGGATCTGCTATTCCCGTTTAAATTTAAAAAAATCTTTTCAGTAGGCCTTTAATTCGTGGATGGTAACCTGAAAGGTGTGTATTTTTATACGGTCACTGGTTCTCAGTCCTTCTCAAATAGTACAAGGTGGGATTTTTTTTTTTGCCATACCCGAATATGACGTAGTGTATGTAGCCCTCGGTTTTACTGTGACTACAGTGGGAGACCAGGGGCCGTATTTATCAAGCTTCTTAGAATGACTCCTAAGAAGTCTGCTAAGAGTTGACTTAAGAGTCACCTAAAAGTTAGTTATCAAGCGTCTTACTCACACTTTCAGCGAAGTGTAGGACTGAATCTTGAGTGTCACACTCAGAGCTGAATTACGACATTACTATGTGCCGTAAACGCAATTTTAGGTGACGTCATTTCGGTGTCCATAGAAATGACCAATCACGAAAGGGAATCCGTTGTCTAAGAATAAAGAAATATCTTGGAAATATTTAAGTGGACAATGGGAGTGTATATTTTGACAATAAACTACAAAATAATACAAAACAAACAAACTATTGGCAATGAATCAAAAATAAATGTTTCCTTTTTGTTGCACCTTTCCTGCTTCCTGCTCCCAGACCGTAGTCAAAGAGGCAGGGGAGACACTTCTTCAGGATGTATGCTCGGGGCAACACCCTTCACTAGAGATGTCCGATAATATCGGTCTGCCGATATTATCGGCCGATAAATGCGTTAAAATGTAATATCGGAAATTATCGGTATCGTTTTTTTTATTATCAGTATCGTTTTTTTTTTTTTTTTTTAAATTAAATCCACATAAAAAACACAAGATACACTTACAATTAGTGCACCAACCCACCCGATTTACACTCATTCACACAAAAGGGTTGTTTCTTTCTGTTATTAATATTCTGGGGCCGTACTTATCAAGCTTCTTAGAGTGCCATTTTACACTTAAGTCCTGAGAATTTGCGAAATTTAGTCCTACTCTCAAACTTAAGAATAAAAGCTTTTTATCAACGTTCTTAAGTCTAAGAATCACTCCTACTCTCCACGATATTTAAGAGACCTTCAGAGGTGTCTTAAGTGGTTAGGAGTTGCCAGCAGGGGATGGCACTGAGGCGAGAGAGACGTGCGCGAACGTTCAGGGAACGGAACAATGTTTTTTTTTTTTGATGACGAGCAGCTGATCAAACGGTATCGTTTAGACAGAGCGGATATGATTTTTGTCACAGATTTAATACTTTTCGATTCCTTGTTGATTTCTGCATGTCTGCAGTGGGCTAGTATATATAGAGCCACCCACACCAGTTTCAAATTAGTTGCCTAATTAATGAATTGGAAAGAAAATGTTATGACAGTAGCGTAGTGTGGCCGTGAGGTGAGTGACGTCAGTGAGTGTGTGGGCGATAGAAGAGAGGGAGCGGTAGCGTGAGTGCCGGCGGGGACTAGTTTGTTTTGTATTATTTTGTAGTTTATTGTCAAAATATACACTCCCATTGTCCACTTAAATATTTCCAAGATAGTTCTTTATTCTTAGACAAGGGATTCCCTTCCGTGATTGGTCATTTCTATGGACACAGAAATGACGTCACCTAAAATTCCGTTTACGGCACATAGTAATGTCGTTATTCAGCTCTGAGTGTGACACTTAAGATTCAGTCCTACACTTCGCTGAAAGTGTGAGTAAGACGCTTGATAACTAACTTTTAAGTGCAGCTTTCAGCGAAGAATTTATTTACTCTTAAGTCAACTCTTAGCAGACTTCTTAGGAGAAATTCTAAGAAGCTTGATAAGTACGGCCCCTGCTTCCTACATTATATATCAATATATATCAATACAGTCTGCAAGGGATACAGTCCGTAAGCACACATGATTGTGCGTGCTGCTGCTCCACTAATAGTACTAACCTTTAACAGTTAATTTTACAAATTTTCATTCATTACTAGTTTCTATGTAACTGTTTTTATATTGTTTGACTTTCTTTTTTATTCAAGAAAATGTTGTTAATTTATTTATCTTATTTGATTCATTTTTTAAAAAAGTACCTTATCTTCACCATACCTGGTTGTCCAAATTAGGCATAATAATGTGTTATTTCCACGACTGTATATATCGGTTGATATCGGTGTCGGTAATTAAAGAGTTGGACAATATCGGCATATCGGATATCGGCAAAAAGCCATTATCGGACATCCCTACCCTTCACTTTACCCGGCAGTGGGTCTCCACAGCGGACGACTTTAGAGTGAATGATGAGTCCGGCGATTAGTTGCAAATCTTGCTTTATTGATTGCTTCCACACAGCCAATCCAACACAAAACAAACTAGTCCCCGCTACCGCTCCCTCTCTTCTCTCACCCACACACTCACTGACGTCACTCACCTCACATGCTGTCACCCAATAAAGGGCCACATACATACATACGCTACTCTCATAACATTTTCTTTCCAATTCATTAATTAGGCAACTAATTTGAAACTGGTGTGGGTGACTCTATATATACTAGCCCACTGCAGCCGCATGCAGAAATCAACAAGGAATCGAAAAGTATTAAATCTGTGACAAAAATAATACCTGCTCTGTCTAAACGATACCGTTTGATCAGCTGCTCGTCATCAAACAAAGCCAGGACATCTTTGCGCTCCCTGAACGTTCGCGCACGTCTCTCTCGCCTCAGTGCCATCCCCTGCTGGCAACTCCTAACCACTTAAGACACCTCTGAAGGTCTCTTAAATATCGTGGAGACTAGGAGTGATTCTTAGACTTAAGAACGTTGATAAATAGCTTTTATTCTTAAGTTTGAGAGTAGGACTAAATTTCGCAAATTCTCAGGACTTAAGTGTAAAATGGCACTCTAAGACGCTTGATAAATACGGCCCCAGGAAAGAGTTTTCTTTCAAGTTAACATGTTATGCAGAGGTGTACTTATTACAATTTTAGAGACAAACTATTTGTAGTCACGGTGGAGAGGTGCAAAATATTTAATTAATCCTCGCAGAAAATAACTGAGAAGCACTGGGTTATGTCAACGCATTTTTGTCAATTTTTCCACGAATATCCCGATCTCTGAAGTAATGTTATGCTTTGATACGAATTAGTTGCCGCTTCGGGGGGACGGATTACAGTTCCTCACGATTTGATCCCGCTTTAAATCACGCTTTGATACGTTTTATTACGCTTTATTGAACTTTATTACGCTTTGATGCGATCCTGACGCTTGAAATCAGGCTCTGACACGACTATCAAGCTCTGTTGTGCATTGGAATTAATGTGTCATGAACATTATGAACATTCATTTGTAATAATGACTTTGAAATGTGATATTGTTATGTAATTATGTGCAATTTGGAAGATGCTGTGATGATTATTATTTTGTGAATTTGATGAATAAATTGCGTGCGCACACATAATATAATAAAAAAGAGAAATATGATAAAGAAATAAGTAAAACAAAATGTGAAAAACTCAGTATACTAAGTTTTCCCCACATTTTTTTAGATGTATCTATTTATTTGATTTCTCTTTTTGTTTTATTATATACAGGATAAAACACAATGTAATAAAAAAGAGAAATATGATAAACAAATAAGTTTAAAAAAATGTGAAAAACTCAGTATACTGTTATCCACACATTTTTTATATTAATTTATTTTTTCAATTTCTCTTTTTTTCCCGTTATATTATGTTTATTATTTATTATTTATTATGTTTTATATTAATTTATTTTTTCAATTTCTCTTCCTTTTTTCGTTATATTATGTTTATTATTTATTATGTTTTATATCTTCATTTCTTTGTCATCTTAATAAATATCTATCTTTCATTTCTTATGCTAGTTGACAATAATAAAAGGCATTTCTTTTATTTTTTATATTCATTTATTTGTTCAATTTCTCTTTTTTCCCCGTTATATTATGTTTATTATTTATTATGTTTTATATTCATTTATTTTTTCAATTCCTCTTTTTTTCCCGTTATATTATGTTTATTATTTATTATGTTTTATATTCATTTATTTTTTCAATTTCTCTTCCTTTTTTCGTTATATTATGTTTATTATTTATTATGTTTTATATCTTCATTTCTTTTATTTCTTTGTCATCTTAATAAATATCTATCTTTCATTTCTTATGCTAGTTGACAATAATAAAAGGCATTTCTTTTATTTTTTATATTCATTTATTTGTTCAATTTCTCTTTTTTTCCCGTTATATTATGTTTATTATTTATTATGTTTTATATTCATTTATTTTTTCAATTCCTCTTTTTTTCCCGTTATATTATGTTTATTATTTATTATGTTTTATATTCATTTGTTTTTTCAATTTCTCTTCTTTTTTCGTTATATTACGTTTATTATTTATTATGCTTTATATCTTCATTTATTTTATTTCTTTGTCATCTTAATAAATATCTATCTTTAATTTCTTATGCTAGTTGACAATAATAAAAGGCATTTCTTTTATTTTTTATATCCATTTATTTGTTCAATTTCTCTTTTTTTCCCCGTTATATTATGTTTATTATTTATTATGTTTTATATTCATTTATTTTTTCAATTCCTCTTTTTTCCCCGTTATATTATGTTTATCATTTATTATGTTTTATATTCATTTGTTTTTTCAATTTCTCTTTTTTTTCCGTTATATTATGTTTATTATTTATTATTTATTATGTTTTATATTCATTTGTTGATTCAAATTATGCAAGTGAGTCGTAATTAGGGCCGTCTTCAAAAAGTGGGAGATTTGTCGGATATTAAAGGTGAACTGAACTAACCCTTTGTCAGAATAATTGTATCTAAAATATCACAAAACGTTGTGTTTCATTGAGTTCCCGGCGAGCAGACAAAAGCTGTCTTTAATCTTACCAATCAAAAGGCTTGCAAAACTCCACTGTGTAGGATGGGGAGCGACATGAAGGTGTCGGTTTCTTTGGTGTATTGTAACCCACAGGAAGATTTTGTCTTGACCCGAGATCTACAAAGCGGAGAGGAGGCAGGGCCTGACCCCCCTCCAGGCACCTTTTCTTTGAACTGTTTTGTGACCAAAGGCGACGGCTGTTTACGACCCCCTTCCCTTAGAAACAGCTGTTGCCATTTAAACAGGGAAAGTCCAAATAAAAGAGGAGGCGTACAATCTTTCGTCAGAGCGAAGTGGGACACGGTACAAGGGTACAGGTGTACGCGTTTCTCCTCATTGAGCCAAATTTAATTCTGTCCCTGTCTGATTCCTTGCTTCTTTGTCTGTTTAATAGATGGCATCAGTGTTTGAACCTGACACAATTATTTTTTTATACATTCTAACTCGTAAACAACCACACAATGGTGTTCATGCGAGCCGCTCTATTCAGCCTGTAAAAAAATATCCAAAAGCCTCCATCAACGTTTTACATACAGTACAGGCCAAAAGTTTGGATACACCTTCTCATTTATCACATTTTCTTTATTTTCATGACTATTTACATTGTAGATTGTCACATCGAAACTATGAATGAACACATGTGGAGTTATGTACTTAACAAAAAAAAAGGTGAAATAACTGAAAACATGTTTTATATTCTAGTTTGTTCAATAATAGCCAGCTCTGATTACTGCTTTGCACACTCTTGGCATTCTCTCCATGAGCTTCAAGAGGTAGTCACCTGAAATGGTTTTCACTTCTCACGGAGAGAATGAAGCTGGACCCTGTACAACACAAGATGGGAGCGTGAGGTCCTTGGTGCTTTGCTCCTCTGATCGATGGCAATCACGCAGCCAATAATTACACGAGTCGGAGCGGCGCCGCTATCAGTACTGCTCCATACCATCCTCTCACTGAGCACACTGCTTCCAATGTGGTGGACAAGCACCATTAGTCCGCACACCTTAAGACACTTGAAATAAATGCTTGCATGCTTTCTTGCTAATGTGGAATACAAGTAGTGTGAATATATAACACTAGAAACTAGGGATGTCCGATAATGGCTTTTTGCCGATATCCGATATTGTCCAACTCTTTAATTACCGATACCGATATCAACCGATACCGATATCGATATCAACCGATACCGATATCAACCGATACCGATATCAACCGATATATACAGTCGTGGAATTAACACATTATTATGCCTAATTTGGACAACCAGGTATGGTGAAGATAAGGTACTTTTTAAAAAAAAATTATAAAATAAAATAAGATAAATAAATTAAAAACATTTTCTTGCATAAAAAAGAAAGTACAACAATATAAAAACAGTTACATAGAAACTAGTAATGAATGAAAATGAGTCAAATTAACTGTTAAAGGTTAGTACTATTAGTGGAGCAGCAGCACGCACAATCATGTGTGCTTACGGACTGTATCCCTTGCAGACTGTATTGATATATATTGATATATAATGTAGGAAGCAGAATATTAATAACAGAAAAAAACAACCCTTTTGTGTGAATGAGGAGGGAGGTTTTTTTTGGGTTGGTGCATTAATTGTAAGTGTATCTTGTGTTTTTTATGTTGATTTAATTTTAAAAAACAACAAAAAAAAAACGATACCGATAATAAAAAAAACGATACCGATAATTTCCGATATTACATTTTAATGCATTTATCGGCCGATAATATCGGACATCCCTACTAGAAACTAGGGTTGTCCCCATAACAACATTTTGGTACCGGTACCAAAATGGATTTTGATACTTCTCTAAATAAAGGGCACCACAAAAAATGTCATTATTGTCTTTATTTGAACAAAAAATGTTAGTGTACATGAAACATATGTTTATTATTGTAATTTAGTCCTTAAATAAAATAGTGAACATACGAGACAACTTGTCTTTTAGTAGTAAGTAAACAAACAAAGACTCCTAATTAGTCTATGCAGTAACATATTGTGTCATTTATACACCTATTATTTTGTACACATTAAAAAGGACAAACTGTAAAAAGTTATTATTAATCCACTTGTTCATTTACTGTTTATATCTGCTTATTTTCTGTTTCAACATGTTCTATCTACACTTCTGTTAAAATGTAATAATCACTTATTCTTCTCTTCTTTGATACTTTACATTAGTTTTGGATGATACCACACATTTAGGTATGGATCCGATACCAAGTAGTTACAGGATCATACATTGGTCATAATCAAAGTCCTCATGTGTCCAGGGACGTATTTACTGACTTTATAAACACAATATAAATTTTTAAAAAAGGTAACAAATATCTATGTGGAAGTTGCCCTCCCGTGGGTTCCCCTGATCACGACAGATCCTCTTGTGAGCCCGGTAGTCAGGTTTGACAATTGCTTTTATTCGTGCACACGCCACGACAGCACACTGCTCTGCGGCTTTTCAGCCCTTGTTTTGAGTCTTTCTCTCGGCGCGACTCTCTCTCGCTCCAACTCCCATTCCAACTCCAACTCCCACCACGTGTCTCGTTCCGGCTGCTGCTAATACGGGCGACAGGTGATTGGATAACAAGCCCCAGCTGGAGGCCGGTCCTTACACACCCCGCTCCGCGGCAGGCCCGCAGACCACGGCCCCCCTCCACAATCTAGTATCGACTATATAGGCTCTTGTACTTGGTATCATTACAGTGGATGTCAGGTGCAGATCCACCCATGGCATTTGTTTACATTGTGACGCCAGTGAGCTATTGTATCCTCCTACGGTGTGTAGTGAAGCATGTTTAGCTATTCCTCGTCCTCCAGTGATAATGATATATTTACTTTATATGTCGCCATGGAGACGAGGATTAGTGATTTAGAAGAAGCTAAAACACTTCCAATTGCGGATGGATGTTAGCTGCTAGCTAGCTAGCCATGTTTTAAAGCACCTCTCCCTGAGGGCGTTTCCGTGTTATAACTTCACCTTTATCTTTACTTTTTACACCAAAATGCGTCCATTCTCCCTTTTCTGTCTACACACTGTGTCTGCTTGTAAGTACTCTGTGTGCGCGCTGCCGAACACGCTCCTCTGCTTGTAAAACCAGCAATGTCCTGACGTGCCGACGCAACATCATACTCGTTGAAAAAAAACAAAAAAAACCACAGGGAAGCGGTACTTTTCAAACAGAGTATAGTATCGTATTTGATTCATTAGTACCGCAATACTATACTAGTACCGGTATACCGTACAAGCCTACTAGAAACAGGTATAAACCATACGGGAGGGCACGCAGTAGACATTTATACACTCAACTTAAATAAATGAGGGTAATGGGGTGATATCACTCTGCATTAATCCATCAATCTAGTCTGGAATCACATTTAAAACATAAGTCCTTGTTAGTTTTATTGTGCACATCACCATGCTGCTTTCACGTCATTCCACCAGCAACATGATGTAAGCAGATATATACTGGAACTAATCACGCCACCAGAGAGGAGTTTTGCACATTCACAATCATTTGGATGGGCCTGCTTCTGGATTAGTGTAATGAATAAGTCATTAAGCACAGAACCCAGCAGGGATTCTCACTTTGAGGCCATCGTGCCAAACAAAAACATCCATGTGTTTTTTTAATCCCCCTACTCAAACTTTTTGTGCGTGTCAACCAAAAAAATGCGTGACTTAAAATGGTTTTCAAACAGTTTAATGGTCAGAATGAGTAAAACTTGTGGTTTTTTTTATATGCACTTGACTGCAATCGTCTTTGTTTTTGCGGGCAGTTGCTTTTTCCTCGTACAAATGGAAGAATGACAACATCCAGTCTGTTACCAACGTGTATTGAAGATTATTGGAGTCTTATACAAGAAATAATGAGTCCGTTTTGGTAGATCAGGGGTCACCAACGCGGTGCCCGCGGACCAGATGAGTAGCCCGCTGGCCTGTTCTAAAAATAGCTCAAATAGCAGCACTTACCAGTGAGCTGCATCTATTTTTTAAATTTTATTTATTTACTAGCAAGCTGGTCTCGCTTTGTCTGACATTTTTAATTCTAAGAGAGACAAAACTCAAATAGAATTTGAAAATCCAAGAAAATATTTTAAAGACTTGGTCTTCACTTGTTGAAATAAATTCATAATTTTTTTTACTTTGCTTCTTATAACTTTGAGAAAGACAATTTTAGAGAAAAAAATACAACCTTAAAAATGATTTTAGGATTTTTAAACACATATACCTTTTTACCTTTTAAATTCCTTCCTCTTCTTTCCTGACAATTTAAATCAATGTTCAAGTAATTTTTTTTTTATTATTGTAAAGAATAATAAATACATTTTAATTGAATTCTACATTTTAGCTTCTGTTTTTTCGACGAAGAATATTTGTGAAATATTTCTTCAAACTTATTATGATTAAAATTCAAAAAAATTATTCTGGCAAATCTAGAAAATCTGTAGAATCAAATTTAAATCTTATTTCAAAGTCTTTTGAATTTCTTTTAAAATTTTTGTTCTGGAAAATCTAGAAGAAATAATGATTTGTCTTTGTTAGAAATATAGCTTGGTCCAATTTGTTATATATTCTAACAAAGTGTAGATTGGATTTTAACCTATTTAAAACATGTCATCAAAATTCTAAAATTAATCTTAATCAGGAAAAATTACTAATGATGTTCCATACATTATTTTTTTAAGTTTTTCTCTTCTTTTTTCCGGTTGAATTTTGAATTTTAAAGAGTCGAAATTGAAGATAAACTATGTTTCAAAATTTAATTGTCATTTTTTTCGTGTTTTCTCCTCTTTTAAACCGTTCAATTAAGTGTAAATATCATTAATTATTAATAATAACATAGAGTTAAAGGTAAATTGAGCAAATTGGCTATTTCTGGCAATTTATTTAAGTGTGTATCAAACTGGTAGCCCTTCGCATTAATCACTACCCAAGAAGTAGCTCTTGCTTTCAAAAAGGTTGCTGACCCCTGTGGTAGAAGGATGAAGAAAAGTGGAGGACACATCTCAGACTAAACTTGATTTACATTATGCAGCTAATGAAAAGATTCCAGAAGATATAGAAATATGCAGAGGAGAAACAGCATGCACAAGCCCAAATCTATTCAAATCACTTTGTGTGTGGAGAGAAGACCGGGTGTTGTTAATGCGTTTAAAGTATTTAGTTCAGCAGTTGTCTGTGTAATTACATAATCAGGACAGAAGCAGCAGGAGATATCAACAACAGATAAGACTGATAATTAAAACTTACACTACTAGAGTCTGATCTCTTATTTCTAGACGACAATGTTCCAAGAAAACACTTATTTACTTTAAGATAATCCTCATTTTTATGATGCCTTATCAGGGCTCGAATTTAACCACGGCAACCGCCCTCTCATTTGCCACAATGCCCTAAGAAATTGACCATTGACTTTTTACTTGTCAATGGACAAAGGATATATTGATCAATGATAAATAGCCCCATTCTCACAATTCTCAAATCCCTTCACCGGCTTCCTGTTCCACTCAGGATTGAATACAAAGTCTCCCTACTAACCCACCAATGCCTCCCCCTCTACCTCAAAGAACTACTCACCCACTGTAAAAGTGGGTGACATTGTTATCACCAGGAAAGATGAGGTCACCTACCTAGGTTCCATTCTAGAGGCTAATATTTCCTGTGATAAAATGGCAACCAAGGTCATCAAAAAGGTCAACCAACGAACGCGATTTCTCTACAGAATCTCCTCTCTGGTCAACAAAAGCACCATGAGGATTCTGGCGGGAACTCTCGTTCAACCCTTTTTCGATTACGCATGCACCTCCTGGTACCCTAGCACCTCCAAAACCCTCAAATCTAAACTCCAAACATCCCAGAACAAGCTAGTCAGGTTACTTCTAGACCTCCACCCCAGATCACACCTCACTCCTACCCACTTCTCTAAAGTGGGCTGGCTCAAGGTGGAGGACAGAGTTAAACAACTTGCACTGAGCCTAGTCTATAAAATCCGCTACACCTCCCTGATACCGAAGTACATGTCAAACTACTTCCTTAACGTAAATGACCGCCATAACCACAACACCAGGGGGAGCTCCACTAACCACGTTAAACCCAGATTCCGAACTAACAAAGGTCTTAACTCATTCTCTTTCTATGCCACATCAATGTGGAATGCGCTCCCAACAGGTATAAAAGAAAGGGCATCTCTATCCTCCTTCAAAACCGCAATAAAAGTTCACCTCCAGGGAGCTACAACCCTAAACTAACACCTTCCCCGGATTGCTAATAATCAAATGCTAATAATCAAATGTAAACAATCAAATGCAGATACTTTTTCCTATGCTTTCTGATCTCTCTCTCTCTCTCTCTCTCTATGTCCACTACTTGCTGACCATATCCTACCCCCGCCCCCCCCGCCCCCCTCCACACCCCTGATTGTAAATAATGTAAATAATTCAATGTGATTATCTTGTGTGATGACTGTATTATGATGATAGTATATATGATAGTATATATCTGTATCATGAATCAATTTAAGTGGACCCCGACTTAAACAAGTTGAAAAACTTATTGGGGTGTTACCATTTAGTGGTCAATTGTACGGAATATGTACTTCACTGTGCAACCTACTAATAAAAGTCTCAATCAATCAAAAAACAAAAACAAATGCTCTACACGACACCTCCGCTCCAGACAGGCTAACCTCCTCCAACCTCCGAGGACAAAGCTACGAACAATGGGAGACCGGGCCTTCTGCTCCGCCGCTCCCAGTCTGTGGAACGCTCTCCCTGACCACCTGAGGGCACCACAGACTGTGTATGCTTTTAAAAAAGGCTTAAAACCCTTCTTTTTTAAAAAAGCCTTTTTTTTTTTTTTTTTAGATATATTAAAGTTAAAGTTAAAGTAGCAATGATTGTCACACACACACTAGGTGTGGCGAAATTATTCTCTGCATTTGACCCATCACCCTTGATCAGTGGGCAATGCATACTAGTTCTAGCTATTAGGCTGTTCTAGTTTTTATTTTTTTAAATAAAAACTAGGCCAAACTATGAAAAAAAACTGCGACTCATAGTCCGAAAAATACGGTATTTATTTTTTATTATCTTTTTATTATTTTTTCAATACACTGTAGCACTTTGAGGTTGTTTACTCAATGTAAATTGCTTTTTACAAATAAAATCTATTATTATTATTATTATTATTAGCGGTTATACCATCTCCTGTATAAATTATCGAATGATCTGCTGTGTTTAGATGGAGACAGGTGTGGACAATATTGGAGACACTTGTCTCCACACTAAAAGTATAGAACGAAAGGAGAAAAACTATATGATGTTGCTTTCATTTTGACAATACAGCGTCCACCAGCTGCTGTGACAGAGTGAATGAGGTGAGGAAACATGCTGTCACTCCTGTTTTTGTTGTTGTTGTTGGCCAAACTGTTGTACTAAACACATCTTGTTTATTAGACTTTATATTTATTAACCAAACTGCTTTGTGTTCTATTTTGATATCAAAAAGTAAACGCCATGTTTTTTTGTCATGTCACAAAGGTATTACTTTAAAAAAACATTTCAAACATCATTTTGTTAATGTTTTACTGTGTGTAGTTAATTCCTGTGAGACATATTTCTGCTCAAACTCTTAATGGATCTGTCCCGATACAGCATCCACATGTACATAACTTGAAAACATAAATAATAAAAATAAATACTTCCCTCTATCAAAGGGTATAAATAGAGATAAAGGCATCATGAAATGACAAAAAGCTGACAGGTTTATATTAATAATGAATTAAAAAAAACTGTATATGTGTGCATTCATGCTTAGGAGCCGCTGCCTGGAAAGAAAATAATGTTTGTCTTGGTGCCCTAAAATATGAGCCCTCCTTTAAAGGCCTACTGAAAGCCACTACTAGCGACCACGCAGTCTGATAGTTTATATATCAATGATGAAATCTTAACATTGCAACACATGCCAATACGGCCGGGTTAACTTATAAAGTGACATTTTAAATTCCGCGCAAAATATCCTGCTGAAAACGTCTCGGTATGATGACGTTTGCGCGTGACGTCACGAATTGTAGCGGACATTTTGGGACAGCATTGTGGCCAGCTATTAGGTCGTCTGTTTTCATCGCAAAATTCCACAGTATTCTGGACATCTGTGTTGGTGAATCTTTTGCAATTTGTTCAATGAACAATGGAGACAGCAAAGAAGAAAGCTGTAGGTGGGAAGCGGTGTATTAGCGGCCGGCTGCAGCAACACAAACACGTAGCCGGTGTTTCATTGTTTACATTCCCGAAATATGACAGTCAAGCTTTACCATTGGCCTGTGGAGAACTGGGACATCAGAGACTCTTACCAGGAGGACTTTGAGTTGGATACGCAGACGCGGTACCGTGAGTATGCAACCAGAATGTTGCCATAAGCATTTTGTTTAATTTGTATGTGTAACGCGGTACGCAGCTGCGGCTTCCAAACATTTGATCGCTTGCCCGTACGTGCGTGCCGCTATGTGCATGTCACGTACGTAACTTTGGGGAAATATATGTGCTGTATGAACTTTGCGGAGGTGAACGGTACTTTGGGCTGTGGGATTGAGTGTGTTGTGCGGGTGTTTGATTTGTATTGGCGGGTTATATGGACGGGAGGGGGGAGGTGTTTGTTATGTGGGATTCATTTGTGGCATATTAAATATAAACCTGGTTGTGTTGTGGCTAATAGAGTATATATATGTCTTGTGTTTATTTACTGTTGTAGTCATTCCCAGCTGAATATCAGGTCCCACCCGCCTCTCACAGCATCTTCCCTATCTGAATCGCTTCCACTGCCCTCTAATCCTTCACTCTCACTTTCCTCATCCACAAATCTTTCATCCTCGCTCAAATTAATGGGGTAATCGTCGCTTTCTCGGTCCGAATCGCTCTCGCTGCTGGTGGCCATGATTGTAAACAATGTGCAGATGTGAGGAGCTCCACAACCTGTGACGTCACGCTACTTCCGGTACAGGCAAGGCTTTTTTTATCAGCGACCAAAAGTTGCAAACTTTATCGTCGATGTTCTCTACTAAATCCTTTCAGCAAAAATATGGCAATATCGCGAAATGATCAAGTATGACACATAGAATGGATCTGCTATCCCCGTTTAAATAAGAACATTTCATTTCAGTAGGCCTTTAAGGCAACACTTGCCTTGACCTTAAAAAATTGAGGCCTGCTTATGTATACCTTATTCCAGGGGTCACCAACACGGTGCACGCGGGCACCAGGTTGCCCGTAAGGACCATATGAGTAGCCCGCTGGCCTGTTCTAAAAATAGCTCAAATAGCAGCACTTACCAGTGAGCTGCCTCTATTTTTTAAATTGTATTTATTTACTAGCAAGCTGGTCTCGCTTCACCCGACATTTTTAATTCTAAGAGAGACAAAACTCAAATAGAATTTGAAAATCCAAGAAAATATTTTAAAGACTTGGTCTTCACTTGTTTAAATTCATTAATTTTTTTACTTTGCTTTTTATAACTTTCAGAAAGACAATTTTAGAGAAAAAATACAACCTTAAAAATGATTTTAGGATTTTTAAACACATATACCTTTTTACCTTTTAAATTCCTTCCTCTTCTTTCCTGACAATTTAAATCAATGTTCAAGTAAATAAATTTTTTTTATTGTAAAGAATAATAAATACATTTTAATTTAATTCTTCATTTTAGCTTCTGTTTTTTCGACGAATAATATTTGTGAAATATTTCTTCAAACTTATTATGATTAAAATTTAAAAAAAATATTCCGGCAAATCTAGAAAATCTGTAGAATCAAATTTAAATCTTATTTCAAAACCTTTGAATTTATTTTAAAATGTTTGTTCTGGAAAATCTAGAAGAAATAATGATTTGTCTTTGTTAGAAATATAGCTTGGTCCAATTTGTTATATATTCTAACAAAGTGTAATTTGGATTTTAACCTATTTAAAACATGTCATCAAAATTCTAAAATTAATCTTGATCAGGAAAAATTACTAATGATGTTCCATAAATTCTTTTTTAAATTTTTTCAAAAAGATTCAAATTAGCTAGTTTTTCTGTTCTTTTTTTCGGTTGAATTTTGAATTTTAAAGAGTCGAAATTGAAGATAAACTATGTTTCAAAATTTAATTGTCATTTTTTTTCGTGTTTTCTCCTCTTTTAAACCGTTCAATTAAGTGTAAATATCATTAATTATTAATAATAACATAGAGTTAAAGGTAAATTGAGCAAATTGGCTATTTCTGGCAATTTATTGAAGTGTGTATCAAACTGGTAGCCCTTCGCATTAATCACTACCCAAGAAGTAGCTCTTGCTTTCAAAAAGGTTGGTGACCCCTGCCCTATTCTGTACTAGGGCTGCAGCAATCGATTATTTTAGCCATCAATCGATTTGACAACAGACACTCACTTGACCACCACTCTGAGTCTTGCATAGTCAATAAGCCATCAGACGAATACAACCTATAAAAACTTAAACTCTAAAAGTAGTTACCAAAGAGAAAAATGGGTCCAAATATTACGTACATTTATACTATCATCACCATATATAACACTGGGATATAAACAATAATGGAAGTATAGTAGTTTGTATATAATTGATACAAAGGTTTAACTAACACTAGGGATGATACTCGAAACCAGTTCTCCCGGTTGTTCGATAAGAAAAGAACCGAGTCCTCGGATTCGAATCCCTTTTTGAGAACCGGTACCCGTTATCGAGACCACTATAGTAAAGAAAAAGAGTTAGTTCTTTATTCGAATCCCTGGAATCCCGTCCCGACCAGAAATGCCCCGTGAGACATCACAAGAAATGGCGTCACGTAGCTCAGTCATTAGGCGCAGATAGCGAAAGCAGGAAAAACAATGGACGGGAAAAAGCGCTCCAAGGTGTAATAAAGTTCCAAACAAAAGGTATAATACAATAAATAACTTTACTGAGAGATTTGAGCAGGGTAAAACACATGACCAACACTTTTACCACCAACCGGAAAAATAGCAACCAGGCTAGCAACGCACCTCCTTTACGGCAGCTGTCGCAACATTCTTAAAACAACCGCAGCACATACATATATATACAACATATCTCCCTTTTTTAACTTTTGTTTTTCTTTCCTTGTAAACAAAACAAAATCACACTGTAGATGTGTTGTCTGTCTAATTATAAATAATGCAGACGAGGCGTGTTGGCTGAGTTCTTGACGTTTACTTCCACAGCGTGCTCATAACCTCATTCTTAGCTGCCGGGTGGCGACATGCAACAACACTTTTCGGGGCTGCCGCGCATGCTCGTCACTCCCGTTGCATGCTGGGTAGTGTAGTTGTTATATTCCCTAGCTCATAACATCACATCTTTCCCCCTATAAAGAAAGATTTTAACTCAATAAAATGTATTTCTTTTTTTAGCTTGAACTTTTCATTTTTTTTAGCATTGTAGCCAGATTTGCAAACAACTTTTCTCTTCATAGAATTTTCTTTCAATAAAGAAATAAAGTGCAAAAAATGTCAAAGCATCATATCAAACAGTTATGTTCCAATAGCAGCAGAAGTGCACTTTTTGGAGAGCTGTATTGTTTTCAGTTTTGTGCCCAAGGGACTGATTTTATTTAACACTATATTATTATTTATACACCTATAGTGATCACAGAGACAGGTTGTTTTTGTGTTACTGTATATATTTGTTTTTCTGAAAAATCCCACTTAATATACTTTGGGTAACAACAGTCAATATTTATTTATTTCATTTTTTTAGGGGGGTAACAGTCAATATTTATTTATTTATTAGATTTTATTTTTTTCTTATATAGTTAAAGTGAGCTTTTGTTAAACCAAATATTGTGTGTTTTTTTTCCATATACAACAACCTATCTGGACCCGATAAGAGAATCGATAAGGAATCGGTTCGATAATAGGCTCGAACTGGATAATTTCTTATCAAACTGTATATGTGTTGTCTGTCTAATTATAAATAATGCAGACGAGGCGTGTTGGCTGAGTTCTTGACGTTTACTTCCACAGCGTGCTCATAACCTCATTCTTACGTGACGACATGCAACAACACTTTTCGGGGCTGCCGCGCATGCTCGTCACTCCCGTTGCATGCTGGGTAGTGTAGTTGTTATATTCCCTAGCTCATAACATCACATCTTTCCCCCTATAAAGAAAGATTTTAACTCAATAAAGTGTATTTCTTTTTTTTTAGCTTGAACTTTTCATTTTTTAGCATTGTAACCACATTTGCAAACAACTTTTCTCTTCATAGAATTTTCTTTCAATAAAGAAATAAAGTGCAAACATGTCAAAGCATCATAACAAACAGTTATGTTCCAATAGCAGCAGAAGTGCACGTTTACAAGTTTATCTTGTATTTGACATTGTTTATAGGGTTAGGCACAGTAGGTGTTCAACTTCAGCCTAAACCCTTTCGGTCTGCAACATTTTCCATTTTTAAATGTACAACTGTTTGTTTATTTTGTTGACCACTGACCGAAGAAATAATAAACTAAACTAAACCATATATAACTGTCATATTTAACCTGCTTTTTCCTTGGTACGGTCCTCTCTTGGTCACATTATAAAGACAAACATTTTCCTCATGTTCCCCAACAATATTTATCTTTAAGCGTCTGCAAATAATTCTTCATTTGAGCCTGTCAGATTGTAGTTCGCAGAACATCAATAACCTAGTTGGGGTTATTGATATTCAGTGGACGTACAAAAGCTTGTTTTGTTTCTGTCTTTAGGTATTAATGCCACACTGTTACCCCCCCCTATGTGGACCACCGGCCCTGGAAAAGATGAGCGGATCACACATCAAAGCCAGGAAGCGTATCTAACCTTTTGATTAGAAAACAAGGGGCTTGGATTCTTATTGGGGTGTAAGGACGTGTATAAGAAGAGCACGCCGCTAGCAATTTAAAAAGATATAAAAGCAAAGCATTGAATGAGACTGTAGAACAGAGATCAGAAATGTGATTGTGTATCCATATCCAGTCCATTTATATTAGAAATGGCAACAGCGGAGGATGAATGCCCCACAACAAGGGGATAGAGGGAAAAAAAGCAGCTTATTGACTGCAATGGTGGACATTTTCGGGACTTATGCAGATCCCAAATACACACTGCAGGTACCAATAGGTAAGAAAAGTCGGTTTTGCATAATCTTGCAAACCAAAACGCCAGAAAAATGTCTAATAGGTGCCATTTTTGGGTCCCACAGCATAATACTACCTGTGTGTTGAAGCACAGTACGTCTGACTATGGTAGCTGTGATGTGCTGACAATCCATCAAGCTGTGCGGCTTCGTAGCTTACTAAAGTCGTACTAAAACATGTTGACATATTTTTGAGCACCATGTGTACTGTTCTATCAGGGCTGTGTATATATGTATATATATATATATATATATATATATATATATATATATATACATATACATATATATATATATATATATATATATATATATACATATACATATACATATATATATATATATATATATATATATATATATATATATATATATATATATATATATATATATATATAGTCAAGGTTTATGTGGTTTATCTGTTATACAGTGCACAATACCGGGGTAGAGCGGAATATACGTTCGGTCAGAAAAAAAAAAACAGGGGCTATATCATCCCTACAAGCCTGTTTCGCAGGTTTCCCTGGGTTAGTAGTCAGGGGATTTTATAAAATCTTTTATAAAACTTTTATAAAATCCCCTGACTAGCATGTGCGTACTATGTCATACATCAAACACACATACAAGTGTGTACTATGTCATATATCAAACATACATGTGTACTATGTCATATATCAAACACACACATGTGTGTACTATGTCATACATCAAACACACAAGTGTGTACTATGTCATATATCAAACACACAAGTGTGTACTATGTCATACATCAAACACACACGTGTGTACTGTCATATATCAAACACACACGTGTGTAGTATGTCATATATCAAACACACAAGTGTGTACTATGTCATATATCAAACACACACGTGTGTACTATGTCATATAGCAAACACACAAGTGTGTACTATGTCATATATCAAACACACAAGTGTGTACTATGTCATATATCAAACACACAAGTGTGTACTATGTCATACATCAAACACACACGTGTGTACTATGTCATATATCAAACACACACGTGTGTACTATGTCATATATCAAACACAAACGTGTGTACTATGTCATATATCAAACACACAAGTGTGTACTATGTCATACAGCAAACACACAAGTGTGTACTATGTCATATATCAAACACACACAAGTGTGTACTATGTCATATATCAAACACACAAGTGTGCACTATGTCATACATCAAACACACACAAGTGTGTACTATGTCATATATCAAACACACAAGTGTGTACTATGTCATACATCAAACACACACAAGTGTGTACTATGCCATACATCAAACACACAAGTGTGTACTATGTCATACATCAAACACACAAGTGCGTACTATGTCATATATCAAACACACACGTGTGTACTATGTCATACATCAAACACACAAGTGTGTACTATGTCATACATCAAACACACACGTGTGTACTATGTCATATATCAAACACATACAAGTGTGTACTATGTCATACATCAAACACACACGTGTGTACTATGTCATATATCAAACACACAAGTGTGTACTATGTCATATATCAAACACACACGTGTGTACTATGTCATATATCAAACACACAAGTGTGTACTATGTCATACATCAAACACACACGTGTGTACTATGTCATACATCAAACACACACAAGTGTGTACTATGTCATATATCAAACACACGTGTGTACTATGTCATATAGCAAACACACAAGTGTGTACTATGTCATATATCAAACACACACGTGTGTACTATGTCATACATCAAACACACAAGTGTGTACTATGTCATACATCAAACACACAAGTGCGTACTATGTCATATATCAAACACACACATGTGTACTATGTCATACATCAAACACACAAGTGTGTACTATGTCATACATCAAACACACACAAGTGTGTACTATATCATATATCAAACACACAAGTGTGTACTATGTCATATAGCAAACACACAAGTGTGTACTATGTCATATAGCAAACACAAGTGTGTACTATGTCATATATCAAACACACACGTGTGTACTATGTCATACATCAAACACACAAGTGTGGACTATGTCATATATCAAACACACAAGTGTGTACTATGTCATATATCAAACACATACGTGTGTACTATGTCATATATCAAACACACATACACGTGTGTACTATGTCATATATCAAACACACACAAGTGTGTACTATGTCATATATCAAACACACACGTGTGTACTATGTCATACATCAAACACACACACGTGTGTACTATGTCATATATCAAACACACACGTGTGTACTATGTCATATATCAAACACACAAGTGTGTACTATGTCATATATCAAACACACATGTGTGTACTATGTCATATATCAAACACACACGTGTGTACTATGTCATACATCAAACACACACGTGTGTACTATGTCATATATCAAACACACAAGTGTGTACTATGTCATATCAAACATACATGTGTACTATGTCACATATCAAACACATACAAGTGTGTACTATGACATATATGAAACACACATATGTGTACTATGTCACATATCAAACACAAACTTGTGTGTACTATGTCATATATCAAAGACACATATGTGTACTATGTCACATATCAAACACAAACTTGTGTGTACTATGTCATACATCAAAGACACATATGTGTACTATGTCATATATCAAACACACACACGTGTGTACTATGTCATATATCAAACACACACATGTGTGTACTATGTCATATATCAAACACACAAGTGTGTACTATGTCATATATCAAACACACAAGTGTGTACTATGTCATACATCAAACACACACGTGTGTACTGTCATATATCAAACACACACGTGTGTAGTATGTCATATATCAAACACACAAGTGTGTACTATGTCATATATCAAACACACACGTGTGTACTATGTCATACATCAAACACACAAGTGTGTACTATGTCATACATCAAACACACAAGTGTGTACTATGTCATATATCAAACACACACGTGTGTACTATGTCATATATCAAACACACACGTGTGTACTATGTCATATATCAAACACACAAGTGTGTACTATGTCATATATCAAACACACAAGTGTGTACTATGTCATATATCATACACACACGTATGTACTATGTCATACATCAAACACACAAGTGTGTACTATGTCATATATCAAACACACACGTGTGTACTATGTCATACATCAAACACACACGTGTGTACTATGTCATATATCAAGCACACAAGTGTGTACTATGTCATATATCATACACACAAGTGTGTACTATGTCATATATCAAACACACAAGTGTGTACTATGTCATATATCAAACACACACGTGTGTACTATGTCATATCAAACACACGTGTGTACTGTCATATATCAAACACACACGTGTGTAGTATGTCATATATCAAACACACAAGTGTGTACTATGTCATATATCAAACACACACGTGTGTACTATGTCATATAGCAAACACACAAGTGTGTACTATGTCATACATCAAACACACAAGTGTGTACTATGTCATATATCAAACACACACGTGTGTACTATGTCATATATCAAACACAAAAGTGTGTACTATGTCATATATCAAACACACAAGTGTGTACTATGTCATATATCAAACACACACGTGTGTAGTATGTCATACATCAAACACACAAGTGTGTACTATGTCATATATCAAACACACACGTGTGTACTATGTCATACATCAAACACACGTGTGTACTATGTCATATATCAAACCCACAAGTGTGTACTATGTCATATATCAAACACACAAGTGTGTACTATGTCATATATCAAACACATACAAGTGTGTACTATGTCATATATCAAACACATACACATGTGTGTACTATGTCAAACATCAAACACATACACACGTGTGTATAATGTCATATATCAAACACACAAGTGTGTACTATGTCATATATCAAACACACAAGTGTGTACTATGTCAAACATCAAACACACACGTGTGTACTATGTCATATATCAAACACACAAGTGTGTACTATGTCAAACATCAAACACACAAGTGTGTACTATGTCATATATCAAACACACAAGTGTGTACTATGTCATATATCAAACACACAAGTGTGTACTATGTCATACATCAAACACACACGTGTGTACTATGTCATATATCAAACACACACGTGTGTACTATGTCATATATCAAACACACACAAGTGTGTACTATGTGACATGAGCGTATGTTGAATTGGTACTTGAATGTTCTCCTCTCAGGTCATCAGTGTGAACATGGGGGTCTTTGCTGTGGTCCTCTGACTGGCTTGCAGCCCCGGCCGGGTCCAACAAGATAGTGTTGTGACGGAGGTGATAGATCACAATGAAGCTGTGCTCTGTGCTTGTGTTAGTCACAATATCAAAGTATTGATGTTTCCAGAAGGTTCTGCACAAAGCGTCCTGACGGAGCGGTTCAGCGCTAGGTCATGTTCCTTGGCTATGATAAGAAGACAGTTGATCCCCTTGGAGCCACTTTCCATTTCTTCAAAGTCGCAGGTGGTGTCGCATGTGGGAAGACCATATTGCTGTGCATATATGCGCTCCCATTTGAATAATTTCAACACATTTCCATTTTACATGTCCTTAAAAAGCTGAGGGCATCAGTGTCAGGGTTATGTCATTAAAGTAGCTCATACTTTCCCCCATTTTTGGGTATAAAAACGGCTGTGTTAACTAGTATGGCAAACAATAAGTTGAACAATGAGCTAGCAGATTGGGATTTGAGATTGTTGCCTAGCATTCTCAGGCTACGTCCACACTAAGCCGGATAACCCCTTAAAGCAGGGGTCACCAACGCGGTGCCCGCGGGCACCAGGTAGCCCGTAAGGACCAGATGAGTAGCCCGCTGGCCTGTTCTAAAAATAGCTCAAATAGCAGCACTTACCAGTGAGCCGCCTCTATTTTTTAAATTGTATTTATTTACTAGCAAGCTGGTCTCGCATTTTTAATTCTAAGAGAGACAAAACTCTAATAAAATGTGAAAATCCAAGAAAATATTTTAAAGACTTGTTTAAATAAATTCATGAATTTTTTTACTTTGCTTCTTATAACTTTCAGAAAGACAATTTTAGAGAAAAAAATACAACCTTAAAAAATGATTTTAAGATTTTTAAACACATATACCTTTTTACCTTTTAAATTCCTTCCTCTTCTTTCCTGACAATTTAAATCAATGTTGAAGTAAATTTCTTTTTTTTTTATTGTAAAGAATAATAAATACATTTTAATTGAATTCTTCATTTTAGCTTCTGTTTTTTCGACGAAGATTATTTGTGAAATATTTCTTCAAACTTATTATGATTAAAATTCAAAAAAATTATTCCGGCAAATCTAGAAAATCTGTAGAATCAAATTTAAATCTTATTTCAAAGGCTTTTGAATTTCTTTTAAAATTTTTGTTCTGGAAAATCTAGAAGAAATAATGATTTGTCTTTGTTAGAAATATAGCTTGGTCCAATTTGTTATATATTCTAACAAAGTGCAGATTGGATTTTAACCTATTTAAAACATGTCATCAAAATTCTAAAATTCATCTTAATCAGGAAAAATTACTAATGATGTTCCATAAATTATTTTTTTAATTTTTTCAAAAAGATTCAAATTAGCTAGTTTTTCTCTTCTTTTTTTCGGTTGAATTTTGAATTTTAAAGAGTCGAAATTGAAGATAAACTATGTTTCAAAATGTAATTGTCATTTTTTTTTCGTGTTTTCTCCTCTTTTATACCGTTCAATTAAGTGTAAATATCATTAATTATTAATAATAACAGAGTTAAAGGTAAATTGAGCAAGTTGGCTATTTCTGGCAATTTATTTAAGTGTGTATCAAACTGGTAGCCCTTCGCATTAATCAGTACCCAAGAAGTAGCTCTTGCTTTCAAAAAGGTTGGTGACCCCTGATTTAAACGAATACCGTATTTTTCGGACTATAAGTCGCAGTTTTTTTTCATAGTTTGGCCGGGGGTGCGACTTATACTCAGGAGCGACTTATGTGTGAAATGATGAACACATTAGCGTAAAATATCCAATAATATTATTGATGTCATTCACGTAAGAGACTAGACGTATAAGATTTCATGGGATTTAGCGATTAGGAGTGACAGATTGTTTGGTAAACGTATAGCATGTTCTATATGTTATAGTTATTTGAATGACTCTTACCATAATATGTTACGTTAACATACCAGTTGGTTATTTATGCCTCATATAACGTACACTTATTCAGCCTGTTGTTCACTATTCTTTAGACATTTTAAATTGCATTTCAAATGTCTATTCTTGCTGTTGGCTTTTATCAAATACATTTCCCCCAAAAAATGCGACTTATACTCCAGTGCGACTTATATATGTTTTTTCCTTCTTTATTATGCATTTTCGGCCGGTGCGCCTTATACTCCGGAGCGCCTTATACTCCGAAAAATACGGTAATATGTTGTAAAATAATAATAATTAAAAAAAACACACCATATATATTACAGTAAAATTCCGTCAACTAAGCTGTCAGTTTTGGGGGTTTTTTTACCATAAAATCCAAGTTTGATGTTTTTACGGTGTATTACTGTAAATTGAATAAAGGTACCACATTTTATTATGGTAAAAAACTGACAGCGGAGTTGCCAAAATAAAAGAATTTTTTTTTTTCTATTTACAGTACCGTATTTTTCAGACTATAAGTCGCAGTTTTTTTCATAGTTTATATACTTATACTCCAGTGCGACTTATATATGTTTTTTTCCTTCTTTATTATGCATTTTCGGCCGGTGCGACTTATACTCCGGAGCGACTTATACTCCGAAAAATATGGTAATATGCTGTAAAATAATAATAATTAAAAAAAACACACTATATATATTACAGTAAAATTCCGTCAACTAAGCTGTCAGTTTTGGTTGTTTTTTTTACCATAAAATCCAAGTTTGATGTTTTTACGGTGTATTACTGTAAATTGAATAAAGGTACCACATTTTATTATGGTAAAAAACTGACAGCGGAGTTGCCAAAATAAAATAATTTTTTTTTCTTCTATTTACAGTACCGTATTTTTCGGACTATAAGTCGCAGTTTTTTTCATAGTTTATATACTTATACTCCAGTGCGACTTATATTTGTTTTATTCCTTCTTTATTATGCATTTTCGGCCGGAGCGACTTATACTCCGGAGCGCCTTATACTCCGAAAAATACGGTAATATGTTGTAAAATAATAATAATTTAAAAAAACACACCATATATATTACAGTAAGATTCCGTCAACTAAGCTGTCAGTTTTGGGTTTTTTTTTTTTACCATAAAATCCAAGTTTGATGTTTTTACGGTGTATTACTGTAAATTGAATAAAGGTACCACATTTTATTATGGTAAAAAACTGACAGCGGCGTTGCCAAAATAAAATAAAAAAATGTTTTCTATTTACAGTACCGTATTTTTCGGACTATAAGTCGCAGTTTTTGTCATAGTTTGGCCGGGGGTGCGACTTATGTGTGAAATGATTTTACACACACATAGAAAAACTGTGACACGACACTTTAGTCAAAAAAACCAAACCTCAAAAATCAAAATTGCGCTCTAGCGCCCCCTAGGAAGAAAACTGCCTGTAACTCCCACTAGGAAGGTCGTAGAGACATAAAATCAAAACCTATTTGTAGGTCTGACTTAGACCTACATTTCATAATTTCACATCCTCGGGCAAAAACCAACACGAAGTAGGCAATTTCCCCTTCAACACAAAAAATTACTACAAACACTCATTTTTGCCTCTTTGAGCTGTAATTTCACCCCCTTAACATACTTCAAAACTCACCAAACTTCTCACACACATCGGGACTGGTGGAAATTGCGATCTAAAAAAAAAACCGAACCCCAAAAGTCAAAATTGCGCTCTAATTTTTGAATAAAACAGAGACAAAACTGCTTCTCAGAGGAAAACTCAGACAAAACTGCTTGTAACTTCCGGTAGGAACGTCTTAGAGACATGAAACAAATACCTCTATGTAGGTCTCACCTAGACCTACATTTCATAGATTGACATCCTTCAGCAAAAATCAACAGGAAGTTTGCAATCCCTCCTTCAAAACAACATTTTTGTTAAAACCGGTCACCAAACATCAAACATTATCTCCTCTGAGCGCGTTTGTCGTTTCGGCTTCAAACTACTACGGGAGAGACATTGAACCCTTCTGATTAAAAGTTGACGACGGCGTTTAGATTCGTGCTACCGTTTTGATTTTACGCGCCTTCAAAGAAAACAACCACTGTGCCGCAGCACCTAGGAAAAAGACACAGACACAACTTCCTCTAACTCCCAGTACGAATATCGTAGAGACACGAAACAAAAACCTCTATGTAGGTCTCACTCAGGACTACCACTGGACAAAAGTATTGGGACACCTAGGACTAGCACCTGCCAAATATGCGGACCCGACCAACGCTGCTTGCAGCTTTAATCTTGGTGTTGGCTTTTATCAAATACATTTCCCCAAAAATGCGACTTATACTCCAGTGCCACTTATATATGTTTTTTTCCTTCTTTATTATGCATTTTCGGCCGGAGCGACTTATACTCTGAAAAATACGATAATTATTTAGCCTAAGCCTCGTTTCAGCCACGCTAATCTATTGTTTAAGGTCCGGCGTGTATTTCTTGAATCTCCGGCTCTGAGCTCTGTATGGACTCATTGATCGTTTACAAACTGAGTTCGGAGAGGAAGTGACGCCAGAAAGACCGCGCCCCACACAGGAAGTGACGTCATAATAAAGCGATTCCGTAAATCGGAGCTAACCACTGGAAATATAGAGGCGAGTCATCCAGACATGGCCGTGTTTCTCCTTCTTAGGGATGATGTTCGAAACCGGTTCTCCCGGATGTTCGATAAGAAAAGAACCGACTCCACGGACTCCAATCCCTTTTTGAGAACCGGTTCCCATTATCGAGGCCACTTTAGTAAAGAAAAAGAGTTGGTTCTTTATTCGAATCCCTGGGAACAAATCCCGTCCCACAAGAAATGCCCTGTGGGACATCACAGGAAATGACGTAGCTCAGTCATTAGACTGAGCTACGTCATTTCCTGTGATGTCACACAATCAGCAAAAATAATGGACCGGAAAAAAACGCCTCAAGGCATGGCTATTCACCTGTAGTGATTACAGAGACATGTTGTTTTTGTGTTACTGTATATATTTGTTTTTATGAAAAATCCCACTTAATATACTTTGGGTAACAATATTTATTTATTTTATTTTTTAGGGGGGTAACAGTCAATATTTATTTATTTATTTTATTTTATTTTTTTCTTATAAAATAAAAGTGAGTTTTTGCTAAACCAAATATTGTGGTTTTTTCCAAATACAACAACCTATCTGGATTCGATAAGAGAATCGATAAGGAATCGGTTCGATAAGAGGATTCGATAATGGGCTCGAACTCGATAACATTTTTTAACGGCCCCACGGCACATTCTAAAAATACGATGAAAAAAAAATAAAAAAACATAAAAAGTGGTATAAAAGAGCAAACAGGTGAAATGTAACAAGAAAATGTTAAAATATTTACTCTAATAACACAAAGCTGCCATGCAGGCTGTTTCTTTCCTTAAAAAATAATAATGAATCAAAATCAATGTCATTATGAATTATTGACCTATTCAAGACTCTAATTACGTCACATTAAATATTCCACTTTGAGATATTTTGGGGGGGAAAATGTTGCATATTTTTTGGTTGCCATTTAAAAGACAAAGTTTTTTAAAGAAGGGCTTAAAACGAACAAACAAAAAACATAAACAACAATAAAACTTATAATTGACGGATAGATCTGAAGTTGATCTTGAGACTATTGTGGTAAAAGTTAAAAAAAAATGTTGGATTTATTTTTTTAAACTTTACTGACCAGTACCCTTTTGGATTTAGTGGGACTTTTTTTTTTTTTTAAGTGTCATTGCTCAAAAAAATAATGAATGTTGTTATGAGTTATTGACCTTTTTAAGACTCCAATTATTATATAATCTCAAATATTCCGCTTTAAAATTTTATGGGGGGAAAATATTGCATATTTTGTGTTTTTTTCCATTAAAAAAACACGGTTTTCCTTCACAAAAATGGCATACAACTTAAATCTTTAAAAGATATTGACAGATGGACCTAATGTTGATCTAGAGCAGGGGTCACCAACCTTTTTGAAAGCAAGAGCTACTTCTTGGGTAGTGATTAATGCGAAGGGCTACCAGTTTGATACACACTTCAATAAATTGCCAGAAATAGCCAATTTGCTCAATTTACCTTTAACTCTATGTTATTATTAATAATTAATGATATTTACACTTAATTGGACGGTTTAAAAGAGGAGAAAACACGAAAAAAATGACAATTAAATTTTGAAACATAGTTTATCTTCAATTTCGACTCTTTAAAATTCAAAATTCAACCGAAAAAAAGGAGATAAAAACTAGCTAATTCGAATCTTTTTGAAAAAAATTTAAAAAATAATTTATGGAACATCATTAGTAATTTTTCCTGATTAAGATTAATTTTAGAATTTTGATGACATGTTTTAAATAGGTTAAAATCCAATCTGCACTTTGTTAGAATATATAACAAATTGGACCAAGCTATATTTCTAACAAAGACAAATCATTATTTCTTCTAGATTTTCCAGAACAAAATTTTTAAAAGAAATTCAAAAGACTTTAAAATAACATTTAAATTTGATTCTACAGATTTTCTAGATTTGCCAGAATCATTTTTTTGAATTTTAATCATAATAAGTTAGAAGAAATAGTTCACAAATATTCTTCGTCCAAAAAAAAGAAGCTTAAATGAATAATTAAATTAAAATGTATTTATTATTCTTTACAATAAAAACAATAAATTTACCTGAACATTGATTTAAATTGTCAGGAAAGAAGAGGAAGGAATTTAAAAGGTAAAAAGGTATATGTTTTTAAAAATCCTAAAACCATTTTTAAGGTTGTATTTTTTCTCTAAAATTGTCTTTCTGAAAGTTATAAGAAGCAAAGTAAAAAAAATAATGAATTTATTTAAACAAGTGAAGACCAAGTCTTTAAAATATTTTCTTGGATTTTCAAATTCTATTTGAGTTTTGTCTCTCTTAGAAGTAAAAATGTTGGGCAAAGCGAGACCAGCTTGCTAGTAAATAAATACAATTTAAAAAATAGAGGCAGCTCACTGGTAAGTGCTGCTATTTGAGCTATTTTTAGAACAGGCCAGCGGGCTACTCATCTGGTCCTTACGGGCTACCTGGTGCCCGCGGGCACCGCGTTGGTGACCCCTGATCTAGAGATTTAAACCTTGAACAATAATAATAATAATAATACTAAATAATGACACATTTGTAATATTTTTTTTGACCAAAACCTTTTGGAGTCCCCGGTATCAAGCCTGAGTGGAGGCCTAAATGTATTTTTTTTATACATATATTGTATTGGTTTTTAAAATAAAAAATATCAAAATGGCCGCCGCTTGCTTTGATTTTTCAGTGTGCGGCCCTCAGTGGAAAAAGTTTGGACACCCCTGCCTTAAGAGAAAGCCGTTGCAGCTATCTGGGATACAACACTTCTCAGACGGCAAGAGAACTTTTCAATGTCCGGGTCAGCTGTGACTCTACTTACCGGAAAACTTTGTTCATTTGTCGAAGGAGAGACAACGAGAATGCGGGCTCCCGTGGATGTGATAAAAAAGGTAGGTGTATTACCTGAAGACTACGGAAAACAACGAATGCTTTAGGACTGGCAAAGCAGACTGTATCAGTTTTTGTCCGCCATGTATGTCACCGACTCGACGTCTAGGTCCAAGGTATATAAAGTCAGCAAAAAGGAATGGACAATGAAGGTGAAGACAAAAGAGTGAGGAGTGTCCTGACCAGATATCTACATCCTCATATTCCATCCATCCATCAATTTTCTACCGCTTGTCCCTCCTAGACTGATTGTTGTAAAATGTTCTTTGTCACATTGTGTACTTTCGGGGACGGCGTGGCGCAGTTGGTAGAGTGGCCGTGCCAGCAATCTGAGGTATAAAAGTAGATTCCATGAAATGCTCAGTCATTCACAAACAAGGATGGGGCGAGGGTCACCACTTTGTCAACAAATGCCTGAGCAAATTGTTGAACAGTTTAAGAACAACATTTCTCAAGCAGCTATTGCAAGGAATTTAGGGATCTCACCATCTACGCTCCGTAATATCATCAAAGGGTTCAGAGAATCTGGAGAAATCACTGCACGTAAGCAGCTAAGCCCGTGACCTTCCATCCCTCAGGCGGTACTGCATCAACAAGCCACATCAGTGTGTAAAGGATATCACCACATGGGCTCAGGAACACTTCAGAAACCCACTGTCAGTAACCACAGTTGGTCGCTACATCTGTAAGTGCAAGTTAAAACTCTCCTATGCAAGGCCAAAAACCGTTTATCAACAACACCCAGAAACGCCGTCGGCTTCGCTGGGCCTGAGCTCATCTAAGATGGACTGACACAAAGTGGAAAAGTGTTCTGCGGCCTGACGAGTCCACATTTCAAATTGTTTTTGGAAACTGTGGACGTCGTGTCCTCCGGACCAAAGAGGAAAAGAACCATCCGGATTGTTCTAGGGTCAAAGTGTAAAAGGCAGCATGTGTGATGATATGGGGGTGTATTAGTGGCCAAGACATGGGTAACTTACACATCTGTGAAGGCGCCGTCAATGCTGAAAGGTACATACAGGTTTTGGAGCTACATATGTTGCCATCCAAGCAACGTTACCATGGACGCCCCTGCTTATTTCAGCAAGCCACGTGGCTTCATAGTAAAAGAGTGCGGGTACTAGACTGGCCTGCCTGTAGTCCAGACCTGTCTCCCATTGAAAATGTGTGAAGCCTAAAATAGCACAAGGGAGACCCCCGGACTGTTGAACAACTTAAGCTGCACATCAAGCAAGAATGGGAAAGAATTCCACTTCAAAAATGTGTCTCCTCAGTTCCCAAACCTTTACTGAGTGTTGTTAAAAGGAAAGGCCATGTAACACAGTGGTGAACATGCCCTTTCCCAACTACTTTGGCACGTGTCGCAGCCATGAAATTATAAGTTAATTATTATTTGCAAAAAAAAAAATCAAGTTGAACATCAAATATGTTGTCTTTGTAGTGCATTCAACTGAATATGGCTTGAAAAGGATTTGCAAATAATTGTATTATATTTATATTTACATCTAACACCATTTCCCAACTCATATGGAAACGGGGTTTGTATATAAAGGGTTACACCTGTTGTATTCTTTTATTTTGCAATTAGGAAACTGATATATGTAAACACGAAGTAAGCTAAACAGACAATAACCGCGGTGGCATTATGGCAATATAGCCGTGGCAACCCCAAAAAAAGGGACAAGCGGTAGAAAATGGATGGATGGAATAGTTGAAGGCAAAGAAAAAATAAGTTTGCTGAATTATGACACTTTTATGAGCGGGTCCCCTTTGGGTCCTGATGGTAAGTAAGTGTGTATAACCCATCTTAAGTTTGCAGGAGTGTTTTATAAAATATAGCAAACAATGAGCTGAACGACACGCTGATTGGATTTTTAGCTGGCCGGGCGTTGTGGACGCTCAACAAGGGGATTTGTGCTGGAGTCCAGGGCAGGACTCCAGGGCTGGACCAGACAGGTTACGTTCATGTTTAGCCGTCGGCCCTCATTTCAGAACAAATTCCTCATGTCATTAAGTTTATATTTGCCAAAAAAAGGTCTGGTGAGTGTCAAACCCAATAAAAGGAGGCCTTCCCTTCAACATTAATTTAATGAGAACTCCATTTCTAGTATTAAGTTGACAAAGAGGTGCTAAAAAAGATCCACTTGGCTGTAATTGCCTCGCAAGACCACTCCAGCTGACCGTAAATCTCCACGGAATGTGCTGGAGAGGAATAAGCAGTCAATCTTGATAAATGGAGACACTTCACCGGATAGATCATTTTGATGTATCCCCTTTGGTGAAAGCTACACTGACACTAGCATGGTCAGGCTCTTTTAAGTTTCATAGCTTCAGATACAACTCATTAATAAGCACTTCTTATTCCTGAACGCCTGAAAATTAATGAACGTGCATTCAAACGCGTTGCTTACTACATTTACTGCCCTTAAATTCATTTCATAATTCCACAGTATTCTGGACATCTTTTGCAATTTGTTTAATGAACCATGAAGGCGGCAAAGAAGACAGTTGTAGGTGGGATCGGTGTATTAGCGGCGGACTACAGCAACACAACCAGGAGGACTTTGTTGGAGAGCAGACGCGCTAGCCGCCGACCTCACCTTGACTTCCTACGTCTCCGGGCCGCCAAACGCATCGGCGAAAGCTACACTGAAACTAGCATGGTCAGGCTCTTTTAAGTTTCATAGCTTCAGATACAACTCATTAATAAGCACTTCTTATTCCTGAACGCCTGAAAATTAATGAACGTGCATTCAAACGCGTTGCTTACTACGTTTACTGTCCTTAAATCAGATCGTATTTTTTAGTACTCGGTGATTGTCCTCTCTCGTTAGGGGTGGGAGATACTGCAAATGTTAGTATCGATTCAATATTAAAGGCCTACTGAAAGCCACTACTAGCGACCACGCAGTCTGATAGTTTATATATCAATGATGAAATCTTAACATTGCAACACATGCCGGTTTAACTTATAAAGTGACATTTTAAATCTCCTGGGAAATATCCGGCTGAAACGTCGCGGTATGATGACGTATGCGCGTGACGTAGTCAGTTTAACGGAAGTTACGGTACCCCGTAGAATCCTATACAAAAAGCTCTGTTTTCATTTCATAATTCCACAGTATTCTGGACATCTTTTGCAATTTGTTTAATGAACAATGAAGGCTGCAAAGAAGACAGTTGTAGGTGGGATCGGTGTATTAGCGGCGGACTACAGCAACACAACCAGGAGGACTTTGTTGGAGAGCAGACGCGCTAGCCGCCGACCTCACCTTGACTTCCTACGTCTCCGGGCCGCCAAACGCATCGGCGAAAGCTACACTGACACTAGCATGGTCAGGCTCTTTTAAGTTTCATAGCTTCAGATACAACTCATTAATAAGCACTTCTTATTCCTGAACGCCTGAAAATTAATGAACGTGCATTCAAACGCGTTGCTTACTACGTTTACTGTCCTCAAATCAGATCGTATTTTTTAGTACTCGGTGATTGTCCTCTCTCGTTAGGGGTGGGAAATACTGCAAATGTTAGTATCGATTCAATATTAAAGGCCTACTGAAAGCCACTACTAGCGACCACGCAGTCTGATAGTTTATATATCAATGATGAAATCTTAACATTGCAACACATGCCAATACGGCCGGGTTAACTTATAAAGTGACATTTTAAATCTCCCGGGAAATATCCGGCTGAAACGTCGCGGTATGATGACGTATGCGCGTGACGTAGGCAGTTTAACGGAAGTTACGGTACCCCGTAGAATCCTATACAAAAAGCTCTGTTTTCATTTCATAATTCCACAGTATTCTGGACATCTTTTGCAATTTGTTTAATGAACAATGAAGGCTGCAAAGAAGACAGTTGTAGGTGGGATCGGTGTATTAGCAGCGGACTACAGCAACACAACCAGGAGGACTTTGTTGGAGAGCAGACGCGCTAGCCGCCGACCTCACCTTGACTTCCTACGTCTCCGGGCCGCCAAACGCATCGGCGAAAGCTACACTGACACTAGCATGGTCAGGCTCTTTTAAGTTTCATAGCTTCAGATACAACTCATTAATAAGCACTTCTTATTCCTGAACGCCTGAAAATTAATGAACGTGCATTCAAACGCGTTGCTTACTACGTTTACTGTCCTCAAATCAGATCGTATTTTTTAGTACTCGGTGATTGTCCTCTCTCGTTAGGGGTGGGAGATACTGCAAATGTTAGTATCGATTCAATATTAAAGGCCTACTGAAAGCCACTACTAGCGACCACGCAGTCTGATAGTTTATATATCAATGATGAAATCTTAACATTGCAACACATGCCGGTTTAACTTATAAAGTGACATTTTAAATCTCCCGGGAAATATCCGGCTGAAACGTCACGGTATGATGACGTATGCGCGTGACGTAGTCAGTTTAACGGAAGTTACGGTACCCCGTAGAATCCTATACAAAAAGCTCTGTTTTCATTTCATAATTCCACAGTATTCTGGACATCTTTTGCAATTTGTTTAATGAACAATGAAGGCTGCAAAGAAGACAGTTGTAGGTGGGATCGGTGTATTAGCAGCGGACTACAGCAACACAACCAGGAGGACTTTGTTGGAGCGCTAGCCGGCGACCTCACCTGGACTTCCTACGTCTCCGGGCCGCCAAACGCATCGGCGAAAGCTACACTGACACTAGCATGGTCAGGCTCTTTTAAGTTTCATAGCTTCAGATACAACTCATTAATAAGCACTTCTTATTCCTGAACGCCTGAAAATTAATGAACGTGCATTCAAACGCGTTGCTTACTACGTTTACTGTCCTCAAATCAGATCGTATTTTTTAGTACTCGGTGATTGTCCTCTCTCGTTAGGGGTGGGAGATACTGCAAATGATAGTATCGATTCAATATTAAAGGCCTACTGAAAGCCACTATTACCGACCACACAGTCTGATAGTTTATATATCAATGATGAAATCTTAACATTGCAACACATGCCAATACGGCCGGGTTAACTTATAAAGTGACATTTTAAATCTCCCGGGAAATATCCGGCTGAAACGTCGCGGTATGATGACGTATGCGCGTGACGTAGTCAGTTTAACGGAAGTTATGGTACCCCGTAGAATCCTATACAAAAAGCTCTGTTTTCATTTCATAATTCCACAGTATTCTGGACATCTTTTGCAATTTGTTTAATGAACAATGAAGGCGGCAAAGAAGACAGTTGTAGGTGGGATCGGTGTATTAGCGGCGGACTACAGCAACACAACCAGGAGGACTTTGTTGGAGCGCTAGCCGCCGACCTCACCTTGACTTCCTACGTCTCCGGGCCGCCAAACGCATCGGGTGAAGTCCTTCGTCCTTCCGTCGATCGCTGGAACGCAGGTGAGCACGGGTGTTGATGAGCAAATGAAGGCTGGCTGGCGTAGGTGGAGAGCTAATGTTTTTAGCATAGCTCTGTAAGGTCCGGTTGCTAAGCTAGCTTCAATGGCGTCGTTAGCACAGCATTGTTAACCTTCGCCAGCCTGGAAAGCATTAACCGTGTATTTACATGTCCACGGTTTAATAGTATTGTTGATTTTCTATCTATCCTTCCAGTCAGGGGTTTATTTTTTTTGTTTCTATATGCAGTTAAAGCACGATGCTATCACGTTAGCTCGTAGCTAAAAAGCTTCGCCGATGTATTGTCGTGGAGATAAAAGGCACTGAATGTCCATTTCGCGTTCTCGACTCTCATTTTCAAGAGGATATAGTATCCCAGGTGGTTTAAAATACAAATCCGTGATCCACAATAGAAAAAGGAGAGAGTGTGGAATCCAATGAGTCAGCTTGTACCTAAGTTACGGTCAGAGCGAAAAAAAATATGTATTTCACTGTATTCTAGTCCGTCACTCTAATGTTCCTCATCCACGAATCTTTCATCCTCGCTCAAATTAATGGGGTAATGGTCCGAATCGCTCTAGCAGCGTTGAAAACAATAGGAAAACATGAAGGAGTGAACAACTGACAACGTCACGCTACTTCCGGTACGGGCAAGGGTTTTTTTTTTATCAGAGACCAAAAGTTGCGAACTTTATCGACGTTGTTGTTCTCTACTAAATCCTTTCAGCAAAAATATGGCAATATCGCAAAATGATCAAGTATGACACATAGAATGGATCTGCTATCCCCGTTTAAATAAGAAAAAAATCATTTCAGTAGGCCTTTAAGTATTGATACCAATATTTGACATTTTTCATGATCATTGTAGGGTTTGTGATTATAGTCAGAGTAAAACACAGGACAGATTTTAGGCAAACAAAAAAATTACTGTACACAATTGACCAACTTAATTTGGTTCTTGAACGTGGTTCGTAAATGGAAGAAGCAGAGTTACCTAAACATGAATAATTGGCTCCAGCCTCGACAATGGTCCATATTTTAGTAACAGTTTCCAACACAATGTAACACACTACACTGCAAAAAGTGAAGTCTAAGTAAGATGAAATATGTCAAATAAGGGTGATATTTGCTTATTTTCTGTCTGATAAGATCATTCTTCTCACTAAGCAGATTTTATGTTACAGTGTTTTACTTGTTTTATGTGTTTTGCTCCTAAATGATCTCAGTAAGATGACCTATATTGAGTAAAACATGCTTGAAACTAGAATATCAACTGTTCCAAAGCTGTGTCATCAACACTCACAAGTAGGGATGTCCGATAATGGCTTTTTGCCGATATCCGATATTCCGATATTGTGCAACTCTTTAATTACCGATACCGATATCAACCAATACCGATATCAACCGATATATACAGTCGTGGAATTAACACATTATTATGCCTAATTTGGACAACCAGGTATGGTGAAGATAAGGTACTTTTTAAAAAAAATTGTAAAATAAGATAAATAAATTAAAAACATTTTCTTGAATAAAAAAGAAAGTAAAACAATATAAAAACAGTTACATAGAAACTAGTAATGAATGAAAATGAGTAAAATTAACTGTTAAAGGTTAGTACTATTAGTGGAGCAGCAGCACGCACAATCATGTGTGCTTACGGACTGTATCCCTTGCAGACTGTATTGATATATATTGATATATAATGTAGGAACCAGAATATTAATAACAGAAAGAAACAACCCTTTTGTGTGAATGAGTGTAAATGGGGAAGGTAGGTTTTTTGGGTTGGTGCACTAATTGTAAGTGTATCTTGTGTTTTTTATGTTGATTTAATAAAAAAAAAATTAAAAAAACGATACCGATAATAAAAAAAACGATATTGATAATTTCCGATATTACATTTTAACGCATTTATCGGCCGATATTTTCGGACATCTCTAATCATGACTTTGACACAAGTGTGTCTCATAATTAAAACAGATGACAGCCAAATGGACTTTGCTGGTTTATTTTCAATGAAACAATAGAAAATAGGTACTCATATAGTAGTACAGTTGGCACAGTACAGTAAACTGACAGTTAATATTTAAACATTTAACATGTGACATTTCTAACAATTTTGAATATTAATGCACATTTAGATTAATTCTTCAAAATTACAATTAAACATGTTTTGGGCCGGGGGCCGGGCTGTATATATGCGCACTAATTGCCTGAAAGAGCACGCACTTGGTGCGATGATGTCATGTTATCCATGGAAAAATGCATCTTTAGAGCATATGATTTGCCTGAGTGGCTAGGAGACCCCGAGAGTAACAAGATGTTGCCTTGTTGCCTTTCCATTAAGAACAATAAATTAGTTTTTAGTATAAGTTTGCTGGTTTGAAGAAATGTAATGCCGAGCGCATATCATTATGTCAAGATAATGGCACTAGCATTTACTTCATTTAAGAATATTTTTCAACATATTGAACAAAAAGGTCTGGTTTTTTTTTTCTACCAAGAAAAGTGCACTTGTTATTAGTGAGAATATACTTATTTTAAGGTATATTTGGGTTCATTGAGGTTAGCTAATTGTACTTGTTTCGGAAAGTCTTGACAAGCCAAATTTTCTTCTTCTATTGGCAGATAATTTTGCTTAGTTCAAATAAAATACCCCTCATTTTTGTATTTTTTTTTTCTTGTTTTTGAACACTGACTTTTTGCAGTGTATATAGTACTGTACACTACCGTTCAAAAGTTTGGGGTCACATTGAAATGTCCTTATTTTTGAAGGAAAAGCACTGTACTTTTCAATGAAGATAACTTTAAACTAGTCTTAACTTGAAAGAAATACACTCTATACATTGCTAATGTGGTAAATGACTATTCTAGCTGCAAATGTCTGGTTTTTGGTGCAATATCTACATAGGTGTATAGAGGCCCATTTCCAGCAACTATCACTCCAGTGTTCTAATGGTACAATGTGTTTGCTCATTGGCTCAGAAGGCTAATTGATGATTAGAAAACCCTTGTGCAATCATGTTCACACATCTGAAAACAGTTTAGCTCGTTACAGAAGCTACAAAACTGACCTTCCTTTGAGCAGATTGAGTTTCTGGAGCAACACATTTGTGGGGTCAATTAAACGCTCAAAATGGCCAGAAAAAGAGAACTTTCATCTGAAACTCGACAGTCTATTCTTGTTCTTAGAAATGAAGGCTATTCCACTAAATTGTTTGGGTGACCCCAAACTTTTGAACGGTAGTGTATATCAAACAAACCTCGCAAGGGAGTGATGGCTGAACTTTCTAATCAATAACAAAGCCAAAACAACTGCAAAAAAAATTATTTTAAGTGTGCCTTTTAGTCCGGAAAATACAGTATGTTTGTTGTCTTTCATGAAGTTTCCATGAGTAGCACTTATTTTTTGAAGGAAAAAGCAAACGTTGTGATGCCGCCGTGCACTTAAAATGACCAAAATACATACACACACTGAATTTGGCTAGATTTCTAGCTTTCTTATCGCGGAATTTATTCTCATAAATTTTATAAATGGCCGTGATGATAATGTAAATGAGGGATTTTTAATCACTGCTACGTTGGCATTTTTATTAATATTCATACTGTTGTTGGTATTAATTTTAGTTTGACTACTTTTGGATTGTTTTGTGTCCTCAATTGCTCTGTTGACTGCTATTCTGGATGTTGCTGGGTAGAGATGTCCGATAATATCGGCCTGCCGATATATGCGTTAAAATGTAATATCGGAAATTATCGGTATCGGTTTTTTTTTTTATCGGTATCGGTTTTTTTTTGGTTTTTTTTGTTTTTTTTTATTAAATCCACATAAAAAACACAAGATACACTTACAATTAGTGCACCAACCCAAAAAACCTCCCTCCCCCATTTACACTCATTCACACAAAAGGGTTGTTTATTTCTGTTATTAATATTCTGGTTCCTACATTATATATCAATATATATCAATACAGTCTGCAAGGGATACAGTCCGTAAGCACACATGATTGTGCGTGCTGCTGCTCCACTAATAGTACTAACCTTTAACAGTTAATTTTACTCATTTTCATTCATTACTAGTTTCTATGTAACTGTTTTTATATTGTTGTACTTTCTTTTTTATTCAAGAAAATGTTTTTAATTTATTTATCTTATTTTATAATTTTTTTTAAAAAGTACCTTAACTTCACCATACCTGGTTGTCCAAATTAGGCATAATAATGTGTTAATTCCACGACTGCATATATCGGTTGATATCGGTATCGGTTGATATCGGTATCGGTAATTAAAGAGTTGGACAATATCGGAATATCGGATATCGGCAAAAAGCCATTATCGGACATCCCTATTGCTGGGCTTTGGAATTAGGATTGTATTATTATGTATTATTTTGTGGAATAAGTAATATATATATTTTTTAATTAAACAATTTAATTAGCATGTAATTTATGTCAAAAATATGCTTTAAAAAAGTTTTTTGTATTTTTAAAAACCTGCAATATTTGAAGGGAGGCTGTCGCCAGGGACAACTGTATAAGAAAGACGTACCAATAAGACATCCAGGTTAGAAACATGGCACAATTGATTGAAAAGTAATGGCGCATCAAAGATGTCCCTCATTTAAAATCTAGGAGTGTGACAGCTGTAAACGTTGCCTCCAGCAAACGTCTCCCAACAGCTGCCGTGGCTGGACGTTCTAACGGGGACAGCGTGGCCACAGCTGGGACTCGGGGGCGTGAACTTTAAATGGCCGCGTCATCAAATCTGCCCTGAGAGGCATTATAGATGATGTCATTATTGGACTCCATGCAGCTGATCCTTGCCAAATAACACAACATCACATGGGTGGATCTACACCTGACATCCACTGTAATGATACCAAGTACAAGAGCGTATCTAGTCGATACTACTATGATTAGGTCGATATTTTTTGGCATCACAACTAGGGATGTCCGATAATGGCTTTTTGCCGAAATCCGATATTGTCCAACTCTTTAATTACCGATACCGATATCAACCAATATATACAGTCGTGGAATTAACACATTATTATGCCTAATTTGGACAACCAGGTATAGTGAAGATAAGGTACTTTTTAAAAAAAATGAATCAAATAAAATAAGATAAATAAATTAAAAACATTTTCTTGAATAAAAAAGAAAGTAAAACAATATAAAAACAGTTACATAGAAACTAGTAATGAATGAAAATTTGTAAAATTAACTGTTAAAGGTTAGTATTATTAGTGGAGCAGCAGCACGCACAATCATGTGTGCTTACGGACTGTATCCCTTGCAGACTGTATTGATATATATTGATATATAATGTAGGAACCAGAATATTAATAACAGAAAGAAACAACCCTTTTGTGTGAATGAGTGTAAATGGGGGAGGGAGGTTTTTTGGGTTGGTGCACTAATTGTAAGTGTATCTTGTGTTTTTTATGTGGATTTAATAAAAAAAATTTAAAAAATAAATAAAAAAACGATACTGATAATAAAAAAAACGATACCGATAATTTCCGATATTACATTTTAACGCATTTATCGGCCGATAATATCGGTCTGCCGATATTATCGGCCGATAAATGCGTTAAAATGTAATATCGGTCTGCCGATATTATCGGACATCTCTAATCACAACATCTTCTTTTGTTTTTTTTAAAATGTGTATTATGTTTATAAAGTCAGTAAACACGTCCCTGGACACATGAGGACTTTGAACATGACCAATGTATGATCCTGTAACTACTTGGTATCGGATTGATACGCAAATTCATGGAATCATCCAAAACTAATGTCAAGTATCAAAGAAGAGAACAATAAGTGATTATTACATTTTAACAGAAGTGTAGATAGAACATGTTGAAACAGAAAGTAAGCAGATATTAACAGTAAATGAACAAGTAGATTAATAATCAATTTTCTACCACTTGTCCTTTATAATGTGTACAAAATAATAGGTGTATAAATGACACAATATGTTACTGCGTATGTCGGCAGACTAATTAGGAGTCTTTGTTTGTTTACTTACTACTAAAAGACAAGTTGTCTAGTATGTTCACTATTTTATTGAAAGGCCTACTGAAAGCCACTACTAGCGACCACGCAGTCTGATAGTTTATATATCAATGATGAAATCTTAACATTGCAACACATGCCAATTCGGCCGGGTTAACTTATAAAGTTTTCCGGGGAACTTCCGGTTGAAAACGTCTATGTATGATGACGTATGCGCGTGACGTCGATGGTTGAAACGGAAGTATTCGGACACATTGTATCCAATACAAACAGCTCTGTTTTCATCTCAAAATTCCACAGTATTCTGGACATCTGTGTTGGTGAATCTTTTGCAATTTGTTTAATGAACAATGAAGACTGCAAAGAAGAAAGCTGTAGGTGGGATCGGTGTATTAGCGGCTGGCTGCAGCAACACAACCAGGAGGACTTTGACTTGGATAGCAGACGCGCTATCCGACGCTAGCCGCCGACCGCATCGATGATCGGGTGGAGTCCTTCGTCGCGCCGTTGATCGCTGGAACACAGGTGAGCACGGGTGTTGATGAGCAGATGAGGGCTGGCGTAGGTGGAGAGATAATGTTTTTAGCATAGCTCTGACGAGGTCCCGTAGCTAAGTTAGCTTCAATGGCGTCGTTAGCAACAGCATTGCTAGGCTTCGACAGGCGGCACAGCATTAACCGTGTAGTTACATGTCCAGAGTTTGGTTCGGTGTCTCCTGATAGTAGTATTGTTGATCTTCTGTCTATCCTTCCAGTCAGGGGTTTATTTATTTTGTTTCTATCTGCAGTTAAGCCCGATGCTATCACGTTAGCTCCGTAGCTAAAGTGCTTCGCCGATGTATTGTCGTGGAGATAAAAGTCACTGTGAATGTCCATTTCGCGTTCTCGACTCTCATTTTCAAGAGGATATAGTATCCGAGGTGGTTTAAAATACAAATCCGTGATCCACAATAGAAAAAAGGAGAAAGTGTGGAATCCAATGAGCCAGCTTGTATCTAAGTTACGGTCAGAGCGAAAAAAGATACGTCCTGCATTGCACTCTAGTCCTTCACTCTCACGTTCCTCATCCACGAATCTTTTATCCTCGCTCAAATTAATGGGGTAATCGTCGCTTTCTCGGTCCGAATCGCTCTCGCTTCTGGTGTAAACAATGGGGAAATGTGAGGAGCCTTTCAACCTGTGACGTCACGCTACTTCCGGTACAGGCATGGCTTTTTTTATCAGCGACCAAAAGTTGCGAACTTTATCGTCGATGTTCTCTACTAAATCCTTTCAGCAAAAATATGGCAATATCGCGAAATGATCAAGTATGACACATAGAATGGATCTGCTATCCCCGTTTAAATTAAAAAAAATCATTTCAGTAGGTCTTTAACACTTTTGTGCAAATAAGTACAGTTGCACTTGTTTTTTTGAAATGTGTTTATTCTGTAAAGGAATGAGTTAAATGTTTAAAATGACGGGTTAATAGAGCTATTATGAAGTGCGATGCAATTTAAAATGCACTTGTTTTAATAAATAAATACAGCGTTTAAAAAGCATACACAATCTGTGTAGATATATTAGTCTGTGGTTAAAAGGACTTGAAAGGACTCGAAACTCAAAATGCAGGACTTGGGACTTGACTTGAGACTTTCCAGTCTTGACTTTGGACTTGACTCGGTACTTTACGGCAGTGGTCCCCAACCACCGGGCCGCGGCCCGGTACCGGTCCGTGGACCGATTGGTACCGAAGCACTTTAGCTACGGAGCTAACGTGATAGCATCGGGCTTAAATGCAGACAGAAACAAAAGAAATAAGCCCCTGACTGGAAGGATAGACAGAAGATCAACAATACTACTATCAGGTACCGGTACCGATTGGTACCGGGCCGCACAAGAAATGTAAAAAAAAAAAAAAAAAAATTTTTTTTTTTTTTTTTTTTTTTTTTTTTTTTAATGAAATCAACATAAAAAACACAATATATACATTATATATCAAAATAGATCAATACAGTCTGCAGGGATACAGTCCGTAAGCACACATGATTGTATTAATTTATGTAAAAAAAAAAAAAAAATTTTTTTTTTTTTTTTTTTTAAATAACCCCCCCACCGGTCCGTGGGACAAATTTTCAAGCAAATTTTCAGCTACAAAAAGGTTGGGGACCACTGCTTTACGGCAAAGACTTGAGACTTACCGTCAGTCTACCCCAGGGGAGCTGTGGCTTTGAAAGTAGCTTACCACCACCAGGTGTGAATGAATGTAAAGCGACTTTGGGTACTTCGAAAAGCGACTATATAAATCCCAGGTATTATTATTACTTGTGAGTTGCAAAACAATGACTTGGTCCCACCTCCGGTATACGCTCATAATGACCGGAAATAAAAACTGTCAACCGGTAAAACTGGTAAAATATGCAACCACTTTTCTAAAGTGTGAAATTAATTTCATCACAAACAATTTTTACTATTTTTTTTTTTTTTTTTTGTGTGTGTCAACCTGCCGCGCCTCCAATTTAAGATGAGGCTACTCAGTACCTGAGACTAGATGAGATAGTACCTGGCCGCCGCTCATGTGGGACTTGGAGTCATTACCGGCACGCCGCTTTTAGAATGGAACTGTTGCGATGTCAAATCAGGGGAGCAAAACCGCCAGGATTTGGCGGCTCGATTGAAATGCAGTGTATAATTAACTTTATAATCTGTTTACAAATGAGGTCTACCATGCACCATCTCTGGAGTGTGGGAGGGTGTGCATTAGCATACGTCTCTGCAGACGCAACCAGACTTGTATCGAGAACCTGTCATGAAATCCAAGACTTCTACACTGCAAAAAGTGAATTCTAAGTAAGATGAAATATCTCAAATAAGGGTGATATTTGCTTATTTTCTGTCTGATAAGATCATTATTTTTATGTTAGAGTGTTTTACTTGTTTTAAGTGTTTCGGTCCTAAATGATGTCAGTAAGATATTACAGCTTGTTGCTGAGATGTGATGACCTATATTGAGTAAAACATGCTTGAAACTAGAATATCAACTGTTGTGTCATCAACACTCACAAGTAGGGATGTCCGATAATGGCTTTTTGCCGATATCCGATATTGTCCAACTCTTTAATTACCGATACCGATATCAACCGATATATGCAGTCGTGGAATTAACACATTATTATTAGGGATGTCCGATAATGGCTTTTTGCCGATATCCGATATTCCGATATTGTCCAACTCTTTAATTACCGATACCGATATCAACCGATATATGCAGTCGTGGAATTAACACATTATTATTAGGGATGTCCGATAATGGCTTTTTGCCGATATCCGATATTCCGATATTGTCCAACTCTTTAATTACCGATACCGATATCAACCGATATATGCAGTCGTGGACTTAACACATTATTATTAGGGATGTCCGATAATGGCTTTTTGCCGATATCCGATATTGTCCAACTCTTTAATTACCGATACCGATATCAACCGATATATGCAGTCGTGGAATTAACACATTATTATTAGGGATGTCCGATAATGGCTTTTTGCCGATATCCGATATTCCGATATTGTCCACCTCTTTAATTACCGATACCGATATCAACCGATATATGCAGTCGTGGAATTAACACATTATTATTAGGGATGTCCGATAATGGCTTTTTGCCGATATCCGATATTCCGATATTGTCCAACTCTTTAATTACAGATACCGATATCAACCGATATATGCAGTCGTGGAATTAACACATTATTATTAGGGATGTCCGATAATGGCTTTTTGCCGATATCCGATATTCCGATATTGTCCAACTCTTTAATTACCGATACCGATATCAACCGATATATGCAGTCGTGGAATTAACACATTATTATTAGGGATGTCCGATAATGGCTTTTTGCCGATATCCGATATTCCGATATTGTCCAACTCTTTAATTACCGATACCGATATCAACCGATATATGCAGTCGTGGAATTAACACATTATTATTAGGGATGTCCGATAATGGCTTTTTGCCGATATCCGATATTCCGATATTGTCCAACTCTTTAATTACCGATACCGATATCAACCGATATATGCAGTCGTGGAATTAACACATTATTATTAGGGATGTCCGATAATGGCTTTTTGCCGATATCCGATATTCCGTTATTGTCCAACTCTTTAATTACCGATACCGATATCAACCGATATATGCAGTCGTGGAATTAACACATTATTATTAGGGATGTCCGATAATGGCTTTTTGCCGATATCCGATATTCCGATATTGTCCAACTCTTTAATTACCGATACCGATATCAACCGATATATGCAGTCGTGGAATTAACACATTATTATTAGGGATGTCCGATAATGGCTTTTTGCCGATATCCGATATTCCGATATTGTCCAACTCTTTAATTACCGATACCGATATCAACCGATATATGCAGTCGTGGAATTAACACATTATTATTAGGGATGTCCGATAATGGCTTTTTGCCGATATCCGATATTCCGATATTGTCCAACTCTTTAATTACCGATACCGATATCAACCGATATATGCAGTCGTGGAATTAACACATTATTATTAGGGATGTCCGATAATGGCTTTTTGCCGATATCCGATATTCCGATATTGTCCACCTCTTTAATTACCGATACCGATATCAACCGATATATGCAGTCGTCGAATTAACACATTATTATTAGGGATGTCCGATAATGGCTTTTTGCCGATATCCGATATTCCGATATTGTCCAACTCTTTAATTACCGATACCGATATCAACCGATATATGCAGTCGTGGAATTAACACATTATTATTAGGGATGTCCGATAATGGCTTTTTGCCGATATCCGATATTCCGATATTGTCCAACTCTTTAATTACCGATACCGATATCAACCGATATATGCAGTCGTGGAATTAACACACTATTAGGGATGTCCGATAATGGCTTTTTGCCGATATCCGATATTCCGATATTGTCCAACTCTTTAATTACCGATACCGATATCAACCGATATATGCAGTCGTGGAATTAACACATTATTATTAGGGATGTCCGATAACGGCTTTTTGCCGATATCCCATATTCCGATATTGTCCAACTCTTTAATTACCGATACCGATATCAACCGATATATGCAGTCGTGGAATTAACACATTATTATTAGGGATGTCCGATAACGGCTTTTTGCCGATATCCGATATTCCGATATTGTCCAACTCTTTAATTACCGATACCGATATCAACCGATATATGCAGTCGTGGAATTAACACATTATTATTAGGGATGTCCGATAATGGCTTTTTGCCGATATCCGATATTCCGATATTGTCCAACTCTTTAATTACCGATACCGATATCAACCGATATATGCAGTCGTGGAATTAACACATTATTATTAGGGATGTCCGATAATGGCTTTTTGCCGATATCCGATATTCCGATATTGTCCAACTCTTTAATTACCGATACCGATATCAACCGATATATGCAGTCGTGGAATTAACACATTATTATTAGGGATGTCCGATAATGGCTTTTTGCCGATATCCGATATTCCGATATTGTCCAACTCTTTAATTACCGATACCGATATCAACCGATATATGCAGTCGTGGAATTAACACATTATTATTAGGGATGTCCGATAATGGCTTTTTGCCGATATCCGATATTCCGATATTGTCCAACTCTTTAATTACCGATACCGATATCAACCGATATATGCAGTCGTGGAATTAACACATTATTATTAGGGATGTCCGATAATGGCTTTTTGCCGATATCCGATATTCCGATATCGTCCAACTCTTTAATTACCGATACCGATATCAACCGATATATGCAGTCGTGGAATTAACACATTATTATTAGGGATGTCCGATAATGGCTTTTTGCCGATATCCGATATTCCGATATTGTCCAACTCTTTAATTACCGATACCGATATCAACCGATATATGCAGTCGTGGAATTAACACATTATTATTAGGGATGTCCGATAATGGCTTTTTGCCGATATCCGATATTCCGATATTGTCCAACTCTTTAATTACCGATACCGATATCAACCGATATATGCAGTCGTGGAATTAACACATTATTATTAGGGATGTCCGATAATGGCTTTTTGCCGATATCCGATATTCCGATATTGTCCAACTCTTTAATTACCGATGCCGATATCAACCGATATATGCAGTCGTGGAATTAACACATTATTATTAGGGATGTCCGATAATGGCTTTTTGCCGATATCCGATATTCCGATATTGTCCAACTCTTTAATTACCGATACCGGTATCAACCGATATATGCAGTCGTGGAATTAACACATTATTATTAGGGATGTCCGATAATGGCTTTTTGCCGATATCCGATATTCCGATATTGTCCAACTCTTTAATTACCGATACCGATATCTACCGATATATGCAGTCGTGGAATTAACACATTATTATTAGGGATGTCCGATAATGGCTTTTTGCCGATATCCGATATTCCGATATTGTCCAACTCTTTAATTACCGATACCGATATCAACCGATATATGCAGTCGTGGAATTAACACATTATTATTAGGGATGTCCGATAATGGCTTTTTGCCGATATCCGATATTCCGATATTGTCCAACTCTTTAATTACCGATACCGATATCAACCGATATATGCAGTCGTGGAATTAACACATTATTATTAGGGATGTCCGATAATGGCTTTTTGCCGATATCCGATATTCCGATATTGTCCAACTCTTTAATTACCGATACCGATATCAACCGATATATGCAGTCGTAGAATTAACACATTATTATTAGGGATGTCCGATAATGGCTTTTTGCCGATATCCGATATTCCGATATTGTCCAACTCTTTAATTACCGATACCGATATCAACCGATATATGCAGTCGTGGAATTAACACATTATTATTAGGGATGTCCGATAATGGCTTTTTGCCGATATCCGATATTCCGATATTGTCCAACTCTTTAATTACCGATACCGATATCAACCGATATATGCAGTCGTGGAATTAACACATTATTATTAGGGATGTCCGATAATGGCTTTTTGCCGATATCCGATATTCCGATATTGTCCAACTCTTTAATTACCGATACCGATATCAACCGATATATGCAGTCGTGGAATTAACACATTATTATTAGGGATGTCCGATAATGGCTTTTTGCCGATATCCGATATTCCGATATTGTCCAACTCTTTAATTACCGATACCGATATCAACCGATATATGCAGTCGTGGAATTAACACATTATTATTAGGGATGTCCGATAATGGCTTTTTGCCGATATCCGATATTCCGATATTGTCCAACTCTTTAATTACCGATACCGATATCAACCGATATATGCAGTCGTGGAATTAACACATTATTATTAGGGATGTCCGATAATGGCTTTTTGCCGATATCCGATATTGTCCAACTCTTTAATTACCGATACCGATATCAACCGATATATGCAGTCGTGGAATTAACACATTATTATTAGGGATGTCCGATAATGGCTTTTTGCCGATATCCGATATTCCGATATTGTCCAACTCTTTAATTACCGATACCGATATCAACCGATATATGCAGTCGTGGAATTAACACATTATTATTAGGGATGTCCGATAATGGCTTTTTGCCGATATCCGATATTCCGATATTGTCCAACTCTTTAATTACCGATACCGATATCAACCGATATATGCAGTCGTGGAATTAACACATTATTATTAGGGATGTCCGATAATGGCTTTTTGCCGATATCCGATATTCCGATATTGTCCAACTCTTTAATTACCGATACCGATATCAACCGATATATGCAGTCGTGGAATTAACACATTATTATTAGGGATGTCCGATAATGGCTTTTTGCCGATATCCGATATTGTCCAACTCTTTAATTACCGATACCGATATCAACCGATATATGCAGTCGTGGAATTAACACATTATTATTAGGGATGTCCGATAATGGCTTTTTGCCGATATCCGATATTCCGATATTGTCCAACTCTTTAATTACCGATACCGATATCAACCGATATATGCAGTCGTGGAATTAACACATTATTATTAGGGATGTCCGATAATGGCTTTTTGCCGATATCCGATATTCCGATATTGTCCAACTCTTTAATTACCGATACCGATATCAACCGATATATGCAGTCGTGGAATTAACACATTATTATTAGGGATGTCCGATAATGGCTTTTTGCCGATATCCGATATTGTCCAACTCTTTAATTACCGATACCGATATCAACCGATATATGCAGTCGTGGAATTAACACATTATTATTAGGGATGTCCGATAATGGCTTTTTGCCGATATCCGATATTCCGATATAATAATAATAATAATAATAATAATAATAATAATAACTGGGATTTATATAGCGCTTTTCTAAGTACCCAAAGTCGCTTTACATGTTAAAAACCCATCATTCATTCACACCTGGTGGTGGTAAGCTACTTTCGTAGCCACAGCTGCCCTGGGGTAGACTGACAGAAGCGTGGCTGCCAATCTGCGCCTACGGCCCCTCCGACCACCACCTATCATTCATTCAACATTCATTCACCAGTGTGAGCGGCACCGGGGGAAAGGGTGAAGTGTCCTGCCCAAGGACACAACGGCATGGTAAGAGGCGGGGAGCGAACCTGCAACCCTCAGGTTTCTGACACGGGCGCTCTACCCACTACGCCATGCCGCCATGCCGATATTGTCCAACTCTTTAATTACCGATACCGATATCTACCGATATATGCAGTCGTGGAATTAACACATTATTATGCCTAATTTGGACAACCAGGTATGGTGAAGATAAGGTACTTTTTAAAAAAAATAGTAAAATAAGATAAATAAATTAAAAACATTTTCTTGAATAAAAAAGAAAGTACAACAATATAAAAACAGTTACATAGAAACTAGTAATTAATGAAAATGAGTAACATTAACTGTTAAAGATTAGTACTATTAGTGGAGCAGCAGCACGCACAATCATGTGTGCTTACGGACTGTATCCCTTGCAGACTGTATTGATATATATTGATATATAATGTAGGAACCAGAATATGAAACAACCCTTTTGTGTGAATGAGTGTAAATGGGGGAGGGAGGTTTTTTGGGTTGGTGCACTAATTGTAAGTGTATCTTGTGTTTTTTATGTTGATTTAATTTAAAAAACAAACAAAAAAAAAACAACAAAAAAACGATACCGATAAAAAAAACAACCGATACCGATAATTTCCGATATTACATTTTAACGCATATATCTGCCGATATTATCGGACATCTCTACTCACAAGTATAAAACTACTTTTTTAAAGTCATAATTTCTTATTTCAAGCATGAAAAAAAAAATCATGACTTTGACACAATTGTGCCTCATAATTAAAACAGATGACAGCCAAATGGACTTTGCTGTTTTATTTCCAATGAAACGATAGAAAACACGTACTCATATAGTAGTACAGTTGGCACAGTACAGTAAACTGACAGTTAATATTTAAACATTTAACATTTCTAACTATTTTGAACAGAAATAGTTCATGCACATTCAGATAAATTCTTCAAAATTACAATACAAAAAATGTTTGGCCGGGGGCCGGGCTGTATACATGCGCACTAATTGACTGAAAGAGCACGCACTTGGCGTGATGATGTCATGTTATCCATGGAAAAATGCATTTTTAGACCGTATGATTTGCCTGAGCGGCTAGGAGACCCCGAGAGTAACAAGATGTTGCCTTGTTGCCTTTCCATTAAGAACAATAAATTAGTTTTTAGTAGAGATGTCCGATAATAACAGCCGGCCGATATTATCGGACGATAAATGCTTTAAAATGTAATATCGGAAATTATCGGTATCGTTTTTTTTTATTATCGGTATCGTTTTTTTTTTTTTTTTTTTTTTTTTTTTTTTAATTAAATCAACATAAAAAACACAAGATACACTTACAATTAGTGCACCAACCCAAAAACCTCCCTCCCCCATTTACACAAAAGGGTTGTTTCCTTCTGTTATTAATATTCTGGTTCCTACATTATATATCAATATATATCAATACAGTCTGCAAGGGATACAGTCCGTAAGCACACATGATTGTGCGTGCTGCTGCTCCACTAATAGTACTAACCTTTAACAGTTAATTTTACTCATTTTCATTAATTACTAGTTTCTATGTAACTGTTTTTATATTGTTTTACTTTCTTTTTTATTCAAGAAAATGTTTTTAATTTAGTTATCTTATTTTATTATTATTTTTAAAAAGTACCTTATCTTCACCATACCTGGTTGTCCAAATTAGGCATAATAATGTGTTAATTCCACGACTGCATATATCGGTTGATATCGGTATCGGTAATTAAAGAGTTGGACAATATCGGAATATCGGATTTCGGCAAAAAGCCATTATCGGACATCCCTATTAAAAACGTTTTGGCCGGGGGCCGGGCTGTATATATGCGCACTAATTGACTGAAAGAGCACGCACTTGGCGTGATGATGTCATGTTATCCATGGAAAAATGCATTTTTAGACAATATAATTTGCCTGAGCGGCTAGGAGACCCCGAGAGTAACAAGATGTTGCCTTGTTGTCTTTCCATTAAGAACAATAAATTAGTTTTTAGTATAAGTTTGCTGGTTTGAAGAAATGTAATGCCGAGCGCATATCATTATGTCAAGATAATGGCACTAGCATTTACTTCATTTAAGAATACTTTTCAACATATTCAGCAAAAAGGTCAAAAAAAAATTTCTACCAAGAAAAGTGCACTTGTTATTAGTGAGAATATACTTATTTTAAGGTATTTTTGGGTTCATTGAGGTTAGCTAATTTTACTTGTTTTGGAAAGTCTTGACAAGCCAAATTTTCTTGTTCTATTGGCGGATAATTTTGCTTAGTTCAAATAAATAAATAAATAAATAAATAAATAAATAAATAAATAAATAAATAAATAAATGGGTTATACTTGTATAGCGCTTTTCTACCTTCAAGGTACTCAAAGCGCTTTGACACTATTTCCACATTCACCCATTCACACACACGTTCACACACTGATGGCGGGAGCGGCCATGCAAGGCGCTAACCAGCAGCCATCAGGAGCAAGGGTGAAGTGTCTTGCCCAAGGACACAACAGACGTGACTAGGATGGTAGAAGGTGGGGATTGAACCCCGGTAACCAGCAACCCTCCGATTGCTGGCACGGCCACTCTACCAACTTCGTCACGCCCCCCCATAATACAATAAAATATTTGAATTAAAATAAAATGTTTAATTTTTAATTTAATATAAAATATTTGTATGTTTTTTTTCCTTGTTTTTGAACACGGACTTTTTGCAGTGTACACGGGAAAAAGTGTAGTGTGCACATTTAAAAGTAGTCATCGATGTAAAAACAAACAAAATGAAGTCATTTAGTAGAAAATGAGTTTGTCAATCATCTTCATAACGCCACAGGAAATGGCAGTGATGCGCCCAAGATTAAGAATTTTCATTTGCTCTCCAAAAAAATCCACTTATCACAGGCAATTACTTTTTCATTTTAGCCCAGGCTGTAATTGACAGAGTGGAGTATTATCTGTTTTCTGAACATGCTGCTCACTCTTGGCTCAGCCAGCGAAACCTCCTCGCTTTAACACCAGTTGTACCTTCGCTTTTCTTCTCTCCGGGCTTCTTGCACTCTTTTATTTAGTTTCTGCTGCCTCCCTCCTCCTCCTCAGGCCAGCCCTGAAGCAAGGCAGACTTGCTATCGCAGCAGAATGTCATTGTGCTGCACTGTCAAATACACACACAATGCTATGGTTTCTTTTCTACTTGCAGCTACAGAATGGCTGCTGTTGTGGCTACAGATGTCCGATAATATCGGCCGATAAATGCTTTAAAATGTAATATCGGAAATTATCGGTATCGTTTTTTTTTATTATCGGTATCGTTTTTTTATTTATTTTTATTTTCATTTTTTTATTTTATTTTTTTTAAATTTTTTAAAAAATTAAATCCACATACAAAACACAAGATACACTTACAATTAGTGCACCAACCCAAAAAACCTCGGCAAAAAGCCATTATCGGACATCCCTAAACAGAACCAACAAAAATGGAGGAGGAGTAGCTGTGTACGTGATGAAGAACCTGAACTATAAAGTGAACAGGAAGTGAACAAAAGTTTTAGCAGCTGTTATGTATAGAAAAGGGGTAGGATTAAATAAGCTCTGCTTCTTCCTACTCCTTTTCGAACATGTTGAAAAGAGAAACTGGAAATTGTGATGTATCATGTTGTATGCTTGCATGTTCCAAATAAACTCAAACTCAAACTCAAACATCCAATTACCAAAGTTTTGGTTTACGAACCTTTAGATGATGCTAAAGACAGTTGATTTGTTATGTTTGTTTCATATAAAGGACTGTATCGCACTTTATTGTGTGTTTAAAATGTACAAACCTTAATTAAATTAGGGACTTTTGTCGAGGCTCGGACCCGTTATTCATATTTAGAAATTTGCTTTGCTATACAAACTTTTCGATTTACTAACCAAGAACCAATTAAGTTTGTAAATGTTATTTAGTCCCACCTAGAGATGTCCGATATTATCGGCCGATATATGCGTTAAAATGTAATATCGGAAATTATCGGTATCGTTTTTTTTTTTATCGGTATCGTTTTTTTTTTTTTTTTATTAAATCCACATAAAAAACACAAGATACACTTACAATTAGTGCACCAACCCAAAAAACCTCCCTCCCCCATTTACACTCATTCACACAAAAGGGTTGTTTCCTTCTGTTATTAATATTCTGCTTCCTACATTACCGTATTTCCTTGAATAGCCGCAGGGGCGCTAATTAATTTAAAACCTCTTCTCACTCCTGCGGTTACCAAAACCATGCGGAATGAGCAAGCATGCTCTAATTATTTTAAAACCTCTTCTCACTCCGGCGCATACCTTATCATGAAAAACACATTTAATAAAAAAAACGTTATTATGATCTTACCTTTACTTGTAGATGGGTCCATGTGCAGCTGCTTCTGATCAAAGGCAGTCTTTCTCATCTTTCTTCAATTTTAAAAGTCTCTGGAGATATTCCTTTAATTATTACCTCCTGCTTCGATTGAAAGTCCAGTTTAGAAAACGGTTTTATTTTAGATATGTAATCCTCCATGTTAAAAGTGCAAGCAAACAATTGCTGCATGCTTGCTGCTTGTTGTCTTCTTCTGCAGTACCTGTCTCCTGCAGTACTGGTAGTCGCAAGAAGGATCACTAGCGCCCTCTACCACCTGGAGGCGGGAGTCATTTAATGACTCATATTTGACCCGGCGGAAGTGCCAAGCATGCGTTAATTATTTTGCGAAACGAGTTTGACCCGGCTGTAATTCTAGGCAGGCGAATACTATATTCCCGGCGCCAATTCAAGGAAATACGGTATATATCAATATATATCAATACAGTCTGCAAGGGATACAGTCCGTAAGCGCACATGATTGTGCGTGCTGCTGGTCCACTAATAGTACTAACCTTTAACAGTTAATTTTACTAATTTTCTTTCATTACTAGTTTTTATGTAACTGTTTTTATATTGTTGTACTTTCTTTTTTATTCAAGAAAATGTTTTTAATTTATTTATCTTATTTTATTTTATTCATTAAAAAAAAAAAGTACCTTATCTTCACCATACCTGGTTGTCCAAATTAGGCATAATAATGTGTTAATTCCACAATTGTATATATCGGTAATTAAAGAGTTGGACAATATCGGAATATCGGATATCGGCAAAAAGCCATTATCGGACATCCCTACTTGTGGCCAATCCAGCTGCTTTTTCAAAAAGACGGCCATCCATCCATCCATTTTCTAACGCTTGTCCCATTTGGGGGTCGCTGGAGCCTATCTCAGCTACATTCGGGCGGAAGGCGGGGTACACCCTGGACAAGTCGCCACCTCATCACAGGGCGGACGCAGACATATCAACGCTAAAGTTTTCCTCAACACCATTCAATATCAAGATGAAGTACTTTGCGTCGACTTAGTCACTCACGCTACAAGTAGGGGTGTAACGGTACGTGTATTTGTATTGAACCGTTTCGGTACGGGGGCTTCGGTTCGGTTCGGAGGTGTACCGAACGAGTTTCCACACGGACATATTAAGTAGCGTAACGTACGTTGTGTAAACAATGCACACCGAGGCACAACACAAGGCATGCTACCAGCTAACGGGCTAGGATAGACTGACCCAGGGGTCACCAACCTTTTTGAAAGCAAGAGCTACTTCTTGGGTAGTGATTAATGCGAAGGGCTACCAGTTTGATACACACTTAAATAAATTGCCAGAAATAGCCAATTTGCTCAATTTACCTTTAACTCTATGTTATTATTAATAATTAATGATATTTACACTTAATTGAACGGTTTAAAAGAGGAGAAAACACGAAAAAAATGACAATTACATTTTGAAACATAGTTTATCTTCAATTTCGACTCTTTAAAATTCAAAATTCAACCGAAAAAAAGAAGAGAAAAACTAGCTAATTCGAATCTTTTTGAAAAAATTTAAAAAATAATTTATGGAACATCGTTAGTAATTTTTCCGGATTAAGATTAATTTTAGAATTTGGATGACATGTTTTAAATAGGTTAAAATCCAATCTGCACTTTGTTAGAATATATAACATATTGGACCAAGCTATATTTCTAACAAAGACAAATCGTTATTTCTTCTAGATTTTCCAGAACAAAAATTTTAAAAGAAATTCAAAAGACTTTGAAATAAGATTTACATTTGATTCTACAGATTTTCTAGATTTGCCAGAATATTTTTTTTGAATTTTAATCATGATAAGTTTGAAGAAATATTTCACAAATATTCTTCGTCGAAAATATTTAAAACATGTCATTGAAATTCTAAAATTAAGCTTAATTAGGAAAAATTACTAACGATGTTCCATAAATTCTTTTTTTTAATTTTTTCAAAAAGATTCAAATGAGCTAGTTTTTCTCTTCTTTTTTTCGGTTGAATTTTGAATTTTAAAGAGTCAAAATTAAAGATAAACTATGTTTCAAAATGTAATTGTCATTTTTTTTTCGTGTTTTCTCCTCTTTTAAACCGTTCAATTAAGTGTAAATATCATTAATTATTAATAATAACATAGAGTTAAAGGTAAATTGAGCAAATTGGCTATTTCTGGCAATTTATTGAAGTGTGTATCAAACTGGTAGCCCTTCGCATTAATCACTACCCAAGAAGTAGCTCTTGCTTTCAAAAAGGTTGGTGACCCCTGGTATATATGATAGTATATATCTGTATCATGAATCAATTTAAGTGGACCCCGACTTAAACAAGTTGAAAAACTTATTGGGGTGTTACCATTTAGTGGTCAATTGTACGGAATATGTACTTCACTGTGCAACCTACTAATAAAAGTCTCAATCATTTAAAAAATGGTATGGTAAACATCAGGTAACCAAGTAGAAATGACACAAATCAGGTCAAAAATCTAATCAATAGTTCTTTATCCCATTTTGGAAATTTCCTGAAGTTTCTTAACCTTTTGAGAAATGGTGCTAACTGACAGACCAAAAAACAGCAACAATGACAGGTATTAAATCCCTCTTACAACTGAAGGTGGAACATACTCAGGAGGAGCGTAGAGGGAACAGAGTCCTGGTCTATGAATGAAACATTTCCCCCGACTCACCTCAGATAAGTGGCTGCAACACTTTGCTAGGAGCAGCTTACTTTCAGAGCGGCGGCCGTCCTTTGTGTCATTTTACAGGTGGAGCCACTCCAAAGTTCCCTTCTTTCCATGATAGGCCCTTGCCTTCAATTTGCCCGCCTTCCCTGGCTGGATATTACAGGAGCTGCCCTTCAGCTTCAAGCGCAACTTCGGAATGGCATAGTGCTAAAATGCTGGTAAATACCACCGTCTCTTCATTTCAACGCTTCGCAAAGCCAGCAGGCAGAGCTGCTCCACTTCCTCGTCCTCAACGTAGGGCACGCTGACAGAAACATGCAAATAACGCGCAAGGATTGTGGGAAATGGGTCCAAACATTTAAGTAAGGTTGTCCTGAAGACTTTGGAGGTAATCGGAACTGTGTCCCGTGAAAAAACGCCCGACCAGAACTCTAATAACTAAAGTTCCTTGGGTGAATAATGTAAACTCACTACACCGGTATGTTTTAGGGCTTTCATGGCGAGTTTACCGACAGATATAAGTAGGGATGATGTTCGAAACCGGTTCTCCCGGATGTTCGATAAGAAAAGAACCGTTCGATAAGAAAAGAACCGACTCCATGGACTCGAATCCCTTTTTGAGAACCGGTTCCCATTATCGAGGCCACTATAGTGAAGAAAAAGAGTTGGTTCTTTATTCGAATCCCTGGGAACAAATCCCGTCCCACAAGAAATGCCCTGTGGGACATCACAGGAAATGACGTAGCTCAGAGCTACGTCATTTCCTGTGATGTCCCACAATCAGCAAAAATAATGGACCGGAAAAAACGCCTCAAGGCATGGCTATTCACCTATAGTGATTACAGAGACATGTTTTTGTGTTACTGTATATCAGGGGTCACCAACGCGGTGCCCGCGGGCACCAGGTAGCCCGTAAGGACCAGATGAGTAGCCCGCTGGCCTGTTCTAAAAATAGCTCAAATAGCAGCACTTACCAGTGAGCTGCTTCTATTTTTTAAATTGTATTTATTTACTAGCAAGCTGGTCTCGCTTTGCTCAACATTTTTAATTCTAAGAGAGACAAAAGTCAAATAGAATTTGAAAATCCAAGAAAATGTTTTAAAGACTTGGTCTTCACTAACCGACAAAGAAACCGATAACAGATTTGGTGTCCAGTTCAAAGTGTGACATGATTTATTTAAAAATTTGAGAGTTGACTTTTGTATTTTACATGAGTTATTATTTGTACAAACATGGTGCAAAGTAATTCATGATTTGTTCAAAAATGTTAGTGGCTAGCTAGTTAAAATGGGATATTGTGATTTCCCAAGACTGTCTTAGAAGTGATCATTTGAAAATGTTCAATTTGAAAAATGTGCACTTAGAGAAAATATAAAAATAAAGTGTTGCATATTGATATTTATCTGTTTCTATATATATTTATTGTGAGAAATCATTAAGATGATCAGTGTTTCCACAAAGATAAATATCATTCATTATTAATAATAACATAGAGTTAAAGGTAAATTGAGCAAATTGGCTATTTCTGGCAATGTATTTAAGTGTGTATCAAACTGGTAGCCCTTCGCATTAATCACTACCCAAGAAGTAGCTCTTGCTTTCAAAAAGGTTGGTGACCCCTGCTGTATATATTTGTTTTTATGAAAAATCACACTCATTATACTTTGGGTAACAACAGTCAATATATATATATATATTTTTGTTTAGGGGGGTAACAGTCAATATTTATTTATTTATTTTATTTTATTTCTTATAAAATAAAAGTGAGTTTTTGCTAAACCAAATATTGTGTTTTTTTCCAAATACAACAACCTATCTGGAATCGATAAGAGAATCGATAAGGAATCGGTTCGATAAGAGGATTCGATAATGGGCTCGAACTCGATGATTTCTTATCAAACATCATCCCTAGATATAAGTAAGAACTTTACACTACTTTACACTATTTACAATGGTCAAATCAACGTCAGAACCCAACATTGATTAAACGTCGTCAAAAAGCATGTTGTTTCAACGTTGTATTTGTGTTGTAGAATATTGGTTAAAAAATGACCAAAATGACCAAAATTCAATGGTTAATCGTTGATTAAACGTCGTCAAAAAGCATGTTGTTTCAACGTTGTGTTTGTGTTGTAGAATATTGGTTAAAAAATGACCAAAATTCAATGGTCAAATCGACGGCAGAACCCGACGTTGATTAAACATCGTCAAAAAGCATGTTGTTTCAACATTGTATTTGAGTTGTAGAATAATGATTTTAAAAAATGACTAAAATTCAACGTTCAAATCAACGTCAGAACCTGACGTTGATTAAACGTCGTCAAAAAGACCCCCTTCTAGGCACCTTTTCTTTGAACTGTTTTGTGACCAAAGGCAGCGGCTGTTTACGACCCCCGGTCCCTTTAGAAACAGCTGTTGCCATGTAATCAGAGAAAGTCCAAATAAAAGAGGAGGCGTACAATCTTCCGTCAGAGTGTGGTGGGACACTGTACAAGGGTACAGGTCTACGCGTTTCTCCTCATTGAGCCAAATTTAATTCTGTCTCTGTTTAATTCCTTGCTTCTTGTCTGTTAAATAGATGTCATCAGTGTTTGAACCTGACAATATTGTGTCATTTATCTACCTATTATTTTATGAGGGACAAACTGTAAAAATGAATTATTAATCCACTTGTTCATTTACTGTTAATATCTGCTTATTTTCTGCTTTAACATGTTCTATCTACACTTCTGTTAAAATGTAATAATCACTTATTCTTCTCTTCTTTGATACTTTACATTAGTTTTGGATGATAGCACACATTTAGGTATCGATGCAATACCAAGTAGTGTTTTGTAACCAAAGGCAGCGGCTGTTTACGACCCCCGGTCCCTTTAGAAACAGCTGTTGCCATGTAATCGTGGTGGGACACTGTACAAGGGTACAGGTCTACGCGTTTCTCCTCATTGAGCCAAATTTAATTCTGTCTCTGTTTAATTCCTTGCTTCTTGTCTGTTAAATAGATGTCATCAGTGTTTGAACCTGACAATATTGTGTCATTTATCTACCTATTATTTTATGAGGGACAAACTGTTCAAATGAATTATTAATCCATTTGTTCATTTACTGTTAATATCTGCTTATTTTCTGCTTTAACATGTTCTATCTACACTTCTGTTCAAATGTAATAATCACTTATTCTTCTCTTCTTTGATACTTTACATTAGTTTTGGATGATAGCACACATTTAGGTATCGATGCAATACCAAGTAGTGTTTTGTAACCAAAGGCAGCGGCTGTTTACGACCCCCGGTCCCTTTAGAAACAGCTGTTGCCATGTAATCGTGGTGGGACACTGTACAAGGGTACAGGTCTACGCGTTTCTCCTCATTGAGCCAAATTGAATTCTGTCTCTGTTTAATTCCTTGCTTCTTGTCTGTTAAATAGATGTCATCAGTGTTTGAACCTGACAATATTGTGTCATTTATCTACCTATTATTTTATGAGGGACTAACTGTAAAAATGAATTATTAATCCACTTGTTCATTTACTGTTAATATCTGCTTATTTTCTGCTTTAACATGTTCTATCTACACTTCTGTTAAAATGTAATAATCACTTATTCTTCTCTTCTTTGATACTTTACATTAGTTTTGGATGATACCGCACATTTAGGTATCGATGCAATACCAAGTAGTGTTTTGTAGCCAAAGGCAGCGGCTGTTTACGACCCGCGGTCCCTTTAGAAACAGCTGTTGCCATGTAATCGTGGTGGGACACTGTACAAGGGTACAGGTCTACGCGTTTATCCTCATTGTAGCCAAATTTAATTCTGTCTCTGTTTAATTCCTTGCTTCTTTGTCTGTTAAATAGATGTCATCAGTGTTTGAACCTGACAGTATTGTGTCATTTATCTACCTATTATTTTATGAGGGACAAACTGTAAAAATGAATTATTAATCCATTTGTTCATTTACTGTTAATATCTGCTTATTTTCTGCTTTAACATGTTCTATCTACACTTCTGTTAAAATGTAATAATCACTTATTCTTCTGTTGTTTGATACTTTACATTAGTTTTGGATGATAGCACACATTTAGGTATCGATGCAATACCAAGTAGTGTTTTGTTAAACAAAGGCAGCGGCTGTTTACGACCCCCGGTCCCTTTAGAAACAGCTGTTGCCATGTAATCAGAGAAAGTCCAAATAAAAGAGGAGGCATACAATCTTCCGTCAGAGCATGGTGGGACACTGTGCAAAGAGTACAACCCAGACGTTACTTCTCAATTGAGCTAAAATGTAATTCTGTCTCTGTTTCATTCCTTGCTTCTTGTCTGTTTAATAGACGTCATCTGTGTTTGAACCTGACAATATTGTGTCATTTATCTGCCTATTATTTTATGAGGGACAAACTGTAAAAATGAATTATTAATCCACTTGTTCATTTACTGTTAATATCTGCTTATTTTCTGCTTTAACATGTTCTATCTACACTTCTGTTAAAATGTAATAATCACTTATTCTTCTCTTCTTTGATACTTTACATTAGTTTTGGATGATACCGCACATTTAGGTATCGATGCAATACCAAGTAGTGTTTTGTAACCAAAGGCAGCGGCTGTTTACGACCCCCGGTCCCTTTAGAAACAGCTGTTGCCATGTAATCGTGGTGGGACACTGTACAAGGGTACAGGTCTACGCGTTTATCCTCATTGTGCCAAATTTAATTCTGTCTCTGTTTAATTCCTTGCTTCTTTGTCTGTTTAATAGACGTCATCAGTGTTGAACCTGACACTTTGCAACCCTAAGTATAACCCATCATTAATGCGTCAGCCTCTGATTCATTCAAATGTATCGCACATATTCTAGGTCACCGGAAGTTCATACTTTTCTGTAAGCAAAGAACCTTTGAGTGACAATGAGCAGATTAAAAAGTGGACAGGAAAGAATATGGGGACAAATGAAAAGCCGAGGTGAAATAGTTGCCACCGGTCAGGCTCCAGGGGGGAAAAAAAAAAAGCTGTGGTATTAAGAGAGAGGAGAGTGTGGACAGCTCCCGACTAATTGTCGTCATTGAAGGTCCTAATGGAACAACACGCCTGGTCTGGTCACTAAGAGTGTGCGTGTGTGCGTGACCACTGGCCACATAATGACGACCCGTAATGTATTATGTGGCAACACGGACCGCGCGCATATAGGCAGGCCGGCGAGAGTGAATAGACGTTAAAAGTAGAGAAAATGGAAGAGCGTGTTTGTGGGAGGAAATGAGGTAACGAGCAAAGAGGGTGAGTTACAGTCGTACCGTGTCGATGAGGCTCTCCTGGATCCGGTTCAGGGTGGTTCTCAGTCTGCTGCTGATAAGGCCCAGACCCGATGACTCATACTGTGGAACACACACAGATTCACACAACGTTAGTGTCAGCAAGACTTCAGGAAAGTGTGAAGGCATGCCACACGCATCTCATAGTCCCAGACAGGAGGAACTTTCTTCTTCAAGCGGACTAATCCAAGTCAGGGAGGTTGGGGGAGCTACTAATTCACACTACTGAGGCGGGGGGCCGGGGGGGTTAAATGAAGGGGGTGGAATCACAGCAAACTCAACATTCAAACAAATGCCTCTAAAGTCAAGGACAGGCACATTCTAGGGGCTGCAAGGAGTGACGAGGCCAGGGTCTGCACTCCGTGCTCGGGGAGTTCTAGTCTTACCAAACAAGCGGGGCCCACCACGCGGGCGGGACCAGACTCTCTGCCCCCGTGAGTTGGCATAGACGGGCTGGGGACGGGCTAAGGATGACGTATGGACCACAGAAAGAAAAACAACAAACAAAGAGTCAACAAATGTAATCCAGTGAGTTATTGAGGGTGGTGATTGTAAATAAACCAAACAACAGAGATGGCTCTGTGTGTCTCCAGGGTTTCCCACACATTCATTTATTTGTATTTATTTTTATTTTTTTTGGTCCTGTCCAGCTTCTCAGGCAAATCATATAGTTGATGTAGATGCCCATATAGGCTTCTCTTGTTGCCTTATTTGTATTTGTTTTCTGTTTATTTGTTACTGACTGTGGCAGGACACCTCTGCTTCTGTTTCACTTTATGTTGCTGGTAAATAATATGGTTGTAGCTAGGGATGTCCGATAATGGCTTTTTGCCGATATCCGATATTCCGATATTGTCCAACTCTTTAATTACCGATACCGATATCAACCGATATATACAGTCGTGGAATTAACACATTATTATGTCTAATTTGGACAACCAGGTATGGTGAAGATAAGGTCTTTTTTTAAAAAATAAAATAAAAAAAGATACATTTTTCTTGAATAAAAAAGAAAGTCAAACAATATAAAAACAGTTACATAGAAACTAGTAATGAATGAAAATGAGTAAAATGAACTGTTAAAGGTTAGTACTATTAGTGGAGCAGCAGCACGCACAATCATGTGTGCTTACGGACTGTATCCCTTGCAGACTGTATTGATATATATTGATATATAATGTAGGAACCAGAATATTAATAACAGAAAGTAACAACTCCTTTGTGTGAATGAGTGTGAATGGGGGAGGGAGGTTTTTTGGGTTGGTGCACTAATTGTAAGTGTATCTTGTGTTTTTTATGTGGATTTAATAAAATAAAAAAATTTAAAAAAACAAAAAACAAAAACAAAAAAACGATACTGATAATAAAAAAAACGATACAGATAATTTCCGATATTACATTTTAACGCATTTATCGTTCTGCCGATATTATCGGACATCTCTAGCGAAAACCTAAGTTTTTCCAGTTTTAGATTGTAGAGAACCTCTCTGATCCACACATCTGTTAAGTGCTCCAATCAACAAGATCAATCACCTGGCCAGCAAGGTCGTAAAAGCAACAGCGCGTTTTTGTGATACCGGGCACATGTTATCGGGGCATACGCCAAAAATGGCTGATAATGGGTTGGGGGGGAAAGTTTTGACCGTATGCTTTTCCGATTGTGTCCAAAATGTCCTCCCAAAAGGAACATAGTTTAGAGCAGGACCAGAACATATGGACATGATCGGCCGGAGATTGTTTGCAGGTATTGCTAACAGTGGGGTAGATTTTGGATAGTTTTGTGTTAGTATAATCTGTCTGCCGATATTATCGGCCGATAAATGCGTTAAAATGTAATATCGGAAATTATCAGTATCGTTTTTTTTATTATCAGTATCGTTTTTTTTTAAAATTATTATTATTATTTTTTTTATTAAATCCACATAAAAAACACAAGATACACTTACAATTAGTGCACCAACCCAAAAAACCTCCCTCCCCCATTCACACTCATTCACACAAAAGGGTTGTTTCTTTCTGTTATTAATATTCTGGTTCCTACATTATATATCAATATATATCAATACAGTCTGCAAGGGATACAGTCCGTAAGCACACATGATTGTGCGTGCTGCTGGTCCACTAATAGTACTAACCTTTAACAGTTCATTTTACTCAGTTTCATTAATTACTAGTTTCTATGTAACTGTTTTTATATTGTTTTACTTTCTTTTTTATTCAAGAAAATGTTTTTAATTTAGTTATCTTATTTTATTATTTTTTTTAAAAAGTACCTTATCTTCACCACCGATATATACAGTCGTGGAATTAACACATTATTATGTCTAATTTGGACAACCAGGTATGGTGAAGATAAGGTCTTTTTTTTAAAAATAAAATAAAATAAGATACATTTTTCTTGAATAAAAAAGAAAGTCAAACAATATAAAAACAGTTACATAGAAACTAGTAATGAATGAAAATGAGTAAAATTAAGTGTTAAAGGTTAGTACTATTAGTGGACCAGCAGCACGCACAATCATGTGTGCTTACGGACTGTATCCCTTGCAGACTGTATTGATATATATTGATATATAATGTAGGAAGCAGAATATTAATAACAGAAAGAAACAACCCTTTTGTGTGAATGAGGAGGGAGGTTTTTTGGGTTGGTGCATTAATTGTAAGTGTATCTTGTGTTTTTTATGTTGATTTAATTAAAAAAAAAAAAACAACAAAAAAAAAAACACGATACCGATAATAAAAAAACCGATACCGATAATTTCCGATATTACATTTTAACGCATTTATCGGCCGATAATATCGGCCTGCCGATATTATCGGACATCCCTATTTGTAGTAGTAGGCTAAAGTTAAATTATTTAGTATGCACTAATTAAAGGGGCAGAGCTTTAAGAGACATTTTAGCTTTTATATTTTATAAGATATATTTTTTGTAAGAACCACAATTAATAAATATATTTCAGTGAATAACTTATTGTTCTTTTTGTGTGTTTTTTTTTTGTTTTGTTTTGTTTTCGTTATATTTGGATGTAATTGTTGGTTCATATATCATTAAGTAAGACTATGTATTATGTTGAAGGGGGCAGGAAAATATAAGATTTTTCTCCATCCTGCTCCTTCTCAGGCATTGGTGTGTAACTGAATAATTGTGTTATAATTGTCCATCAAAGATGCACATCAATGAAGGAGATAAATAAAAATGAAATGAAATGAAAAATTGTTCAAATCTGTCTATAAATATGTACATAAATTGTTGTAATTATATTGTAAAATGGACGGATGGATGGACGTTTAAAACAAAACTGTTATTATTCATTAGTAAGTATACATTTTTTTGAGCCTTTTTAGACAAAATCATATCATTGTAGTAAATTATGCAAATTACTCGATGATGTCATGGTGACCACGCCCATAGCCACGCCCCCACCGCCACAGGTATCTTGGCAGTTTATGGGAAACACTGCACACGGTCTATCTTGCCGATTGTCCCGGCAGAAATCTGCGTTCAAAGAACTCCGGCTTATTAGTGATTCCCAGAGCCCCCAAAAAAAGTCTGCGGGCTATAGAGCGTTTTCTATTGGGGCTCCAGTACTATGGAATGTTCTAGCAGTAACGGTTAGAGATGCTACCTCAGTAGAAGCATTTAAGTCCCATCTTAAAACTCATTTGTATACTCTAGCCCGGGGGTCGGCAACCTCTACCACTCAAAGAGCCATTTTGGCAAGTTTCACAAATTAAAGAAAATAATGGGAGCCATAAAAAAAATTAAAATGAAAAACACTGCATACAAAACTTAAACGCTTTGTGCTATGTTAACCAGGGGTCTCCGACACACGCACCGGCACGCACTTTTATGTGGAAATTTGATGTTAGTGCGGCCCGCGAGTTTTGAATAAATGGCGCTTGATAGCATCATACTTGCCAACCCTCTCATTTTTCCCGGGAGACTCCCGAATATCAGGGTGTGATGACACTGCTTTTGGCGCCCTCTACAGCCTGCCCAAACAGCGTACCTGCTCGACCTCATGTAGAATGCAGTTTCAGCTTGCTCACGTAAGTGACAGCAAGGCGTACTACCTCAGCAGCCACACATCTTACACTGACGGTACCAATACCCAGAATCCCATGCAGCCCTAACTCTTCCGCTCAACCAACGCACGGAGAGGGGTGGGGGGGTTGATGTGTGGGGGGATTTGGTGGTAGCGGGGGTGTATAATGTAGACCGGAAGAGTTAGGGCTGCATGGGATTCTGGGTATTTGTTGTGTTGTGTTTATGTTGTGTTACGGTGGGATGTTCTCCAGAAATGTGTTTTTCATTCTTTTTTGGTGTGGGTTCACAGTGTGGCGCATATTTGTAACGTAACAATGTTAAAGTTGTTTGATACGGCTACCGTCAGTGTAAGCTGTGTGGCTGATGACTAAGTATGTTTTGCTGTCTCATATGTGTGCAAGAAAAAACAAAACATACAACATGTGGCCGGGCTGGCATGCTGTTTGTAAACGCTATAGAGGACAATTACTGCAGTGCAATTAGGGCACTCCCTTTATTTAGTAATTAGTGTGTAAATAGGATTATATTTTCCCTGGGAGTTATCTATGAGAGACACTGAGATCCATAAGTCTCCTGGGAAAATCGGGGGGGTCGGCAAGTATGTAACTGAGCCGCATCAGAGTGGTCAAAGAGCCGCATGCGGCTCCGGAGCCGCGGGTCTAGTCAGTCTCTAATCTGTCAATCACTCAGCCAAGTCCCCAATTGAGATTCTTTCCCCTGAGCCCAAACAACCGGAAGCCCGATTATTGATGACGAGCCTATCCTGGGAAATGAGTGCATCTTTAGCATATGTTGGCAGGGGACAATGTAAACACGTAATGAGGCATTTACCCTTTCCAATATTAATGTCAAGACTACGACAGCTTGGAAAAAGAGCAGTTAGCGGGTCAAAGTAGCATCATGTGTGCAGAGCATTCGGGCTTTTGAAAGATTCATGGCGTGATTAGCCTTTGACTGTATGGGCCTCTCTAATGACGGGTCGGGAGGAGGCAGATGGGGGTGAGACAGGAGCACATGTGAGTGAAAAGGTTAATAGTAGGGGTGTAACGGTACGTGTGTTTGTATTGAACCGTTTCGGTACGGGGGTTCCGGTTCGGTTCGGAGGTGTACCGAACAAGTTTCCACATGGACATATTAAGTAGCGTAACGCACGTTGTGTAAACAATGCACAGCGAGGCACAACACACGGCATGCTAGCAGCTAACGGGCTAGCATAGACTGACCATACGTCCTCTTTTCACCGGACATGTCCTCTTTTGTGGAGTTTCTTAAATGACTCAAATGTCCGGCATTTTGAGTTAGGGTTGCATGTATTTTCAATGTACGTTCAGGGTTAAGAAGGGGTTAAAAACAAAACACATTGTAAGCGCAGCAGCATTGGTGAGGGAGGGGCAGAGACAGAGAGAGAGAGAGAGTTATGATAAACGCGCATGCGTCGCCAGGCTCTGCTTTTTATCCATAGATTTATCACATTTAATTGTTTATTATCTATAGCAGGGGTGTCAAAAGTGTGCCCCCGGAGGCCATTTGCGGCCCACAGCTAATGTTTTAAAGGCCCACGGCACATTCTAAAAATACTATTCAAATAAACAAAAACAGAGCAAAAGTGAAATAAAAAAGCTTGAAAGGTTAAATGTAATTTAGAAAAAGTTGCAATGTTGACTAATAAAACAAAGTTGTTTTTTTCTTTCTTTCAAACTGTCATTGCTCAAAACATAATATTGAATCAAAATCAATGTTATTATGAATTATTGACCTATCCAAGGTTCCCATTACTTCACATCAAATATGACACTAAGAGAAATATTTTTGGTGGAAGATTTTGCAAATTTGGTAAATAAATAACTAGAGATGTCCGATAATATCGGTCTGCCGATATTATCGGCTGATAAATGCGTTAAAATGTAATATCGGAAATTATCGGTGTCGGTTTTTTTTATTATCAGTATCGTTTTTTTTAAAATTTATTATTAAATCCACATAAAAAACACAAGATACACTTACAATTAGTGCACCAACCCAAAAAACCTCCCTCCCCCATTTACACTCATTCACACAAAAGGGTTGTTTCTTTCTGTTATTAATATTCTGGTTCCTACATTATATATCAATATATATCAATACAGTCTGCAAGAGTTTCTATGTAACTGTTTTTATATTGTTTTACTTTCTTTTTTATTCAAGAAAATGTTTTTAATTTATTTATCTTATTTTATTTTATTCATTTAAAAAAAAAAGTACCTTATCTTCACCATACCTGGTTGTCCAAATTAGGCATAATAATGTGTTAATTCCACGACTGTATATATCGGTTGATATCGGTATCGGTAATTAAAGAGTTGGACAATATCGGCATATCGGATATCGGCAAAAAGCCATTATCGGACATCCCTATAAATAACCCAAAAATGTATATTTTGTTGTTTTCTTACTGTACCGAAAATGAACCGAACCATGACCTCTAAACCGAGGTATGTACCGAACCGAACTTTTCTTGTACCGTTACACCCCTAGTTAATACAATACTGTAGTGTGGGCAAGATCCTGGAAATCTTGGAAAAAGACAAGGTTAAGGAATCATGAAAACACTGTAGATCGGTGGGCTTCAAACTGAACCCCCCAAGGGCCGTGTACTGAACAAGTCAAAGAATGCGGGGGCGATACAGGCCGAGAAATTGTATCTAAAAATGTTTTCCCAACTCTGCCCTGAAACTGGTCCACTCCTCCTCGATATGTGCCCGTCATAGTCTCATCTAGGGATGTCCGATAATGGCTTTTTGCCGATATCCGATATTGTCCAACTCTTTAATTACCGATACCGATATAAACCGATACCGATATCAACCGATATATACAGTCGTGGAATTAACACATTATTATGCCTAATTTGGACAACCAGGTATGGTGAAGATAAGGTACTTTTTTTTAAAAAAATGAATAAAATAAAATAAGATAAATAAATTAAAAACATTTTCTTGAATAAAAAAGAAAGTAAAACAATATAAAAACAGTTACATAGAAACTAGTAATTAATGAAAATTTGTCAAATTAACTGTTAAAGGTTAGTACTATTAGTGGACCAGCAGCACGCACAATCATGTGTGCTTACGGACTGTATCCCTTGCAGACTGTATTGATATATATTGATATGTAATGTAGGAACCAGAATATTGATAACAGAAAGAAATGGGGGAGGGAGGTTTTTTGGGTTGGTGCACTAATTGTAAGTGTATCTTGTGTTTTTTATGTTGATTTAATAAAAAAAAATAATAATAAAAAAAAACAACAACAAAAAAAACGATACAGATAATAAAAAACCGATACCGATAATTTCCGATATTACATTTTAACGCATTTATCGACATCCCTAATAGAGTGTATTTCTTTCAAGTTAAGACTAGTTTAAAGTTATCTTCATTGAAAAGTACAGTGCTTTTCCTTCAAAAATAAGCACATTTCAATGTGACCCCAAACTTTTGAACGGTAGTGTACATATACATTTTAGCCCAATGCGGCCTCCAAGTCAAAAAGTTTGGCCACCCTGCATAGAACCTCTGGATGATTTGTGGTGGGGATTTTCAATTTGACAAAAGACAGACGTGGTCGTGCAGGTTAAAGAATCACACACACACACGGTCTGCAATGAAATAACATTACTGCAGTAATATTACACCACTGTTGGAATGTGCTTCGGAAGGCAATACCTGTGCTTGGAGCCAAAATACAGACAGTTAGCAGCACCACTGAAGCGAGAGTTCAAATAAGAGAACAATTCCCCCCCGTGAGGTGGTAAATCAGCAAGATGGGATTGTCCCTCCCCTGGCAGTATTCAACTCCCCCAGCAGCCTAAGCTCTAACAGTTATAGTACATCAACCCTGGTGTAGTCATCCCTCAAACCGAGGGACACTTTTCATGTTGCTGTGTCAGCGGTAGGGATGATACTCGAAATCAGTTTTCCCGGTTGTTTGATAAGACAAGAACCGAGTCCTCGGACTCGAACCCCTTTTTGAGAACCGGTACCCGTTACCGAGACCACTATAGTAAAGGAAAAGAGTTGATTCTTTATTCGAATCCCGTCCCGACCAGAAATGCTCCGTGGGACATCACAAGAAATGGCGTCACGTAGCTCAGTCATTAGGCGCAGATAGCGAAAGCAGGAAAACAATGGACGGGAAAAAGCGCTCCAAGGTGTAATAAAGTTCAAAACAAAAGCTATAATCCATCGAATAACTTTACTGAGAGATTTGAGCAGGGTAAAACACATGACCAACACTTTTACCACCAACCGGAAACATAGCAACCAGGCTAGCAACGCACCTCCTTTACGGCAGCTGTCGCAACGTTCTTAAAACAACCGCAGCACATACATATATATACAACACATCTCCCTTTTTTAACTTTTGTTTTTCTTTCCTTGTAAACAAAACAAAATCACACTGTAGATGTGTTGTCTGTCTAATTATAAATAATGCAGACGAGGCGTGTTGGCTGAGTTCTTGACGTTTACTTTCACAGCGTGGCAACATGCAACACTTTTCGGGGCTACCGCGCATGCTCGTCACTCCCGTTGCATGCTGGGTAGTGTAGTTGTTATATTCTCTCGCTCATAACATTTTTCCCCCTATAAAGAAATAATGTTAACTCAATAAAGTGTTTTTTTTTTTTTAGCTTTAACTTTTCATTTTTTTTAGCATTGTAACCACATTTGCAAAGAACTTTTCTCTTCATAGAATTTTCTTTCAATAAAGAAATAAAGTGCAAAAATGTCAAAGCATCATAACAAACAGTTATGTTCCAATAGCAGCAGAAGTGCACTTTTTGGAGAGCTGTATTATTTTCAGTTTTGTGCCCAAGGGACTGATTTTATTTAACACTATATTATTATTTATACACCTATAGTGATCACAGAGACAGCTTGTTTTTGTGTTACTGTATATATTTGTTTCTCTGAAAAATCCCACTTAATATACTTTGGGTAACAACAGTCAATATTTATTTTTTTTATTTTATTTTTTTAGGTGGGTAACAGTCAATATTTATTTATTTATTAGATTTTATTTTTTATTATATAATAAAAGTGAGCTTTTGTTAAACCAAATATTGTGTGTTTTTTTCCATGTACAACAACCTATCTGGACTCGATAAGAGAATCGATAAGGAATCGGTTCGATAAGAGGATTCGATAATAGGCTCGAACTCGATAATTCCTTATCAAACATCATCCCTAGTCAGTGGTGCAGAATATTTACTTCACACAACCTCTCTTTTGTGTGGGCGAGCACGCAGCCATGTAAGGGCCTGATGTAAAAAATGAAAAAAAAGTCATTTGAAAGAAGCCACTGTACCATGTCATTCCGTCCGAAGAAGGTGTAGACTGTGAAGAGGTAGTAGTCGAAGAGCTGCGACACACAGTGGATGACATCGAAGGCGATGGGCTTCAGAATGTTCATCATCTGCATGTACTTTCCTACAAGGACACAAACATTAGCATCTCTTTTGCGTCGCAGATACACAATCAATCATTTAAACTTTATTTATGAAGCGCTTTTCATACACAAAAGAAATGCAACGCAAATGAAAAACAATACCCCGATGACCCATATCCCCCATTATCACACACACTGATGGCCTGGCTCTCAGTCTCCGTTCTAGTTCATCCCAAAGGTTGTTCTATCGGGTTCAGGTCAGGACTCTGTGCAGGCCAGTCAAGTTCATCCACACCCGACTCTGTCATCCATGTCTTTATGGACCTTGCTTTGTGGAAGAGGAAGGGGCCCGCTCCAAACTGTTCCCACAAGGTTGAGAGTGTGGTATTATCCAAAATGTTTTGGTATCCTGGAGCATTCAAAGTTCCTTTCACTGGAACTAAACGGCCAAGCCCAACTCTGGAAAACAACCCCACACCATAATTCCTCCTCCACCAAATTCCACACTCGGCACAATGCAGTCCGAAATGTAGCGTTCTTTTGGCAACCTCCAAACCCGAGTAAACTCGCCATGAAAGCACTAAAACATACCGGTGTAGTGAGTTGACATTATTCACCCAAGGAACTTTAGTTATTAGAGAGTTCCGCTCGGACGGTTTTTCACGGGACACATTTCGGGCGTTGTTGTTGCACTAGTGAGCCACGGACTCGCGGACATCTAAGCACCTCTTTAGAAGCGCAAGGTCAGAGCGCGGAGCAAAGGCTAACCATTATTCCATATTCCACCATTCTGGACATTCAAACTGTCATTTTCCAAGTGAAAAAAAATTCCAGGATTTTCCAGAATTCCTGGTTTTCCAAAGCCCTTTTTCCACCCTTTTTTTTTGGCTACTACTCCTTCCACATTTTTCAACCCACTTCAACCGTTCCACCGTCAAAACATTCCTCTTAATCAGTACAAAAACAAAGTCGTTTTTTGAACTGGAAAAATTCCCAATTTTCCCAAAATTCCAGGAATTCCGTAATACCATTTAATTCAATTGAACGTGTCACTTCTTCAACATTTGTCCACCGATTAAAAAAATTCCAACACCAACCATTTCCAACTCATTCAGTTTTTTACCATTTTCACAAAAATTCTCGCTTTTCCCGAAATTCCCAATTTTTTGGGAAATGGGACATTCTTCAAAGTTCCTCAACTCCCACATTTTACATCTGATTCAAACTGTTCCACCTTCCAAATATTCAGCCTGTTCAGGAATTGTGTGCTCTACTTCAACAATTCTAAAAAAATTCCAGGATTTCCCATAATTCCCTTTTTTTCTGTTTTTCCCCATTCAAAATGAATTGTCCATTTTTCAAACTTCCATAATTCCCACATTCTTCAACCGATTCAAACCATTCATCCTTCAACATATTCCACCATTCTGGACATTCAAACGGTCATTTTCGAAGTTAAAAAAAATTCCAGGATTTTCCAGAATTCTTGGTTTTCCAAAGCCCTATTTCCACCCTTTTTTTTGGCTACTACTCCTTCCACATTTTTCAACCCACTTCAACCGTTCCACTGTCAAAAAATTCCTCTTAATCAGTACAAAAACAAAGTCGTTTTTTGAACTGGAAAAATTCCCAATTTTCCCAAAATTCCAGGAATTCCGTAATACCATTTAATTCAATTCAACATGTCACTTCTTCAACATTTGTCCACCGATTAAAAAAATTCCAACACCAACCATTTCCAACTCATTCAGTTTTTTACCATTTTCACAAAAATTCTCGCTTTTCCCGAAATTCCCAATTTTTTGGGAAATGGGACATTCTTCAAAGTTCCTCAACTCCCACATTTTACATCTGATTCGAACTGTTCCACCTTCCAAATATTCAGCCTGTTCAGGAATTGTGTTCTCTACTTCAACAATTCTAAAAAAAATTCCAGGATTTCCCATATTTCCCTTTTTTTTCTCTTTTTCCCCATTCAAAATGAATGATCAATTTTTCAAACTTCCATAATTCCCACATTCTTCAACCGATTCCACCTTCAACATATTCCACCATTCTGGACATTCAAACTGTCATTTTCCAAGTTAAAAAAAATTCCAGGATTTTCCAGAATTCTTGGTTTTCCAAAGCCCTATTTCCACCCTTTTTTTTGGCTACTACTCCTTCCACATTTTTCAACCCACTTCAACCGTTCCACCGTCAAAACATTCCTCTTAATCAGTACAAAAACAAAGTCGTTTTTTGAACTGGAAAAATTCCCAATTTTCCCAAAATTCCAGGAATTCCGTAATACCATTTAATTCAATTCAACATGTTACTTCTTCCACCGATTTAAAAAATGCCAACACCAACCATTTCAACTCATTCAGTTTTTTACCATTTTCACAAAAATGTTCGCTTTTCCCGAAATTCCCAATTTTTTGGGAAATGGGACATTCTTCAAAGTTCCTCAACTCCCACTTTTTACATCTGATTCAAACTGTTCCACCTTCCAAATATTCAGCCTGTTCAGGAATTGTGTGCTCTACTTCAACAATTCTAAAAAAAATCCATGATTTCCCAAAATTTCCCTTTTTTTCCTCTTTTTCCCCATTCAAAATTAATTGTCCATTTTTCAAACTTCCATAATTCCCACATTCTTCAACCGATTCAAACCATTCCACCTTCAACATATTCCACCATTCTGGACATTCAAACTGTCATTTTCCAAGTTTAAATTTTTTTTCCAGAATTCCTGGTTTTCCAAAGCCCTATTTCCACCCTTTTTTTTGGGCTACTACTCCTTCCACATTTTTCAACCCACTTTAACCGTTCCACCGTCAAAACATTCCTCTTAATCAGTACAAAAACAAAGTCGTTTTTTGAACTGGAAAAATTCCCAAATTTCCCAAAAATTCCAAGAATTCAGTACAAAAACAGAGTAGTTTTTTGAACTGGAAAAATTCCCAAATTTCCCAAAAATTCCAGAAATTCAGTACAAAAACAAAGTAGTTTTTTGAACTGGAAAAATTCCCAATTTTCCCCAAATTCCAGGAATTCCGTAATACCATTTAATTCAATTCAACATGTTACTACTTCAACATTTGTCCACCGATTTAAAAAATTCCAACACCAACCATTTCAACTCATTCAGTTTTTTACCATTTTCACAAAAATTCTCGCTTTTCCCGAAATTCCCAATTTTTTGGGAAATGGGACATTCTTCAAAGTTCCTCAACTCCCACTTTTTACATCTGATTCAAACTGTTCCAACTCCCAAATATTCAGTCTGTTCAGGAATTGTGTTCTCTACTTCAACAATTTTAAAAAAAATTCCAGGATTTCCCATATTTCCCTTTTTTTTCTCTTTTTCCCCATTCAGAATGAATGATCAATTTTTCAAACTTCCATAATTCCCACATTCTTCAACCGATTCAAACCATTCCACCTTCAACATATTCCACCATTCTGGACATTTAAACCGTCTTTTTCCAAGTTGAAAAAAATTCCAGAATTTTCCAGAATTATTGGTTTTCCAAAGCCCTATTTACACCCTTTTTTTTTGGCTACTACTCCTTCCACATTTTTCAACCCACTTCAACCGTTCCACCGTCAAAACATTCCTCTTAATCAGTACAAAAACAAAGTCGTTTTTTGAACTGGAAAAATTCCCAAATTTCCCAAAAATTCCAAGAATTCAGTACAAAAACAGAGTAGTTTTTTGAACTGGAAAAATTCCCAAATTTCCCAAAAATTCCAGAAATTCAGTACAAAAACAAAGTAGTTTTTTGAACTGGAAAAATTCCCAATTTTCCCCAAATTCCAGGAATTCCGTAATACCATTTAATTCAATTCAACATGTTACTACTTCAACATTTGTCCACCGATTTAAAAAATTCCAACACCAACCATTTCAACTCATTCAGTTTTTTACCATTTTCACAAAAATTCTCGCTTTTCCCGAAATTCCCAATTTTTTGGGAAATGGGACATTCTTCAAAGTTCCTCAACTCCCACTTTTTACATCTGATTCAAACTGTTCCAACTCCCAAATATTCAGTCTGTTCAGGAATTGTGTTCTCTACTTCAACAATTCTAAAAAAAATTCCAGGATTTCCCATATTTCCCTTTTTTTTCTCTTTTTCCCCATTCAGAATGAATGATCAATTTTTCAAACTTCCATAATTCCCACATTCTTCAACCGATTCAAACCATTCCACCTTCAACATATTCCACCATTCTGGACATTCAAACTGTCATTTTCCGAGTTAAACTAAATTCCAGAATTTTCCAGAATTCCTGGTTTTCCAAAGCCCTATTTCCACCCTTTTTTTTGGCTACTGCTCCTTCCACATTTTTCAACCCACTTCAACCGTTCCACTGTCAAAACATTCCTCTGAGTACAAAAACAAAGTAGTTTTTTGAACTGGAAAAATTCCCAATTTTCCCAAAATTCCAGGAATTCCGTAATACCATTTAATTCAATTCAACATGTTACTACTTCATCATTTATCCACCGATTAAAAAAATTCCAACACCAACCATTTCAACTCATTCAGTTTTTTACCATTTTCACAAAAATTCTCGCTTTTCCCGAAATTCCCAATTTTTTGGGAAATGGGACATTCTTCAAAGTTCCTCAACTCCCACATTTTACATCTGATTCAAACCGTTCCACCTTCCAAATATTCAGCCTGTTCAGGAATTGTGTGCTCTACTTCAACAATTCTAAAAAAAATTCCAGGATTTCCCATATTTCCCTTTTTTTCTCTTTTTCCCCATTCAAAATGAATTATCCATTTTTCAAACTTCCATAATTCCCACATTCTTCAACCGATTCAAACCATTCCACCTTCAACATATTCCACCATTCTGGACATTTAAACCGTCTTTTTCCAAGTTGAAAAAAATTCCAGGATTTTCCAGAATTATTGGTTTTCCAAAGCCCTATTTACACCCTTTTTTTTTGGCTACTACTCCTTCCACATTTTTCAACCCACTTCAACCGTTCCACCGTCAAAACATTCCTCTTAATCAGTACAAAAACAAAGTAGTTTTTTGAACTGGAAAAATTCCCAATTTTCCCAAAATTCCAGGAATTCTGCAATACCATTTAATTCAATTGAACATGTTGCTTCTTCAACATTTGTCCACTGATTAAAAAAATTCCAAAACCACCCATTTCAACTCATTCAGTTTTTTACCATTTTCACAAAAATTCTCACTTTTCCCGAAATCCCCAATTTTTTGGGAAATGGGACATTCTTCAAAGTTCCTCAACTCCCACATTTTACATCTGATTCAAACTGTTCCACCTTCCAAATATTCAACCTGTTCAGAAATTGTGTGCTTTACTTCAACAATTCTAAAAAAAATTCCAGGATCTCCTATATTTTCCTTTTTTTTCTCTTTTTCCCTATTCAAAACGAATTGTCCATTTTTCAAACTTCCATAATTCCCACATTCTTCAACCGATTCAAACCATTCCACCTTCAACATATTCCACCATTCTGGACATTCAAACTGTCATTTTCCAAGTTAAAAAAAATTCCAGGATTTTCCAGAATTCTTGGTTTTCCAAAGCCCTATTTCCACCCTTTTTTTTGGCTACTACTCCTTCCACATTTTTCAACCCACTTCAACCGTTCCACCGTCAAAACATTCCTCCTAATCAGTACAAAAACAAAGTCGTTTTTTGAACTGGAAAAATTCCCACATTTCCCAAAAATTCCAGGAATTCAGTACAAAAACAGAGTAGTTTTTTTAACTGGAAAAATTCCCAAATTTCCCAAAAATTCCAGGAATTCAGTACAAAAACAAAGTAGTTTTTTGAACTGGAAAAATTCCCAATTTTCCCAAAATTCCAGGAATTCTGTAATACCATTTAATTCAATTCAACATGTTACTTCTTCCACCGATTTAAAAAATTCCAACACCAACCATTTCAACTCATTCAGTTTTTTACCATTTTCACAAAAATTCTCGCTTTTCCCGAAATTCCCAATTTTTTGGGAAATGGGACATTCTTCCAAGTTCCTCAACTCCCACTTTTTACATCTGATTCAAACTGTTCCACCTTCCAAATATTCAGCCTGTTCAGGAATTGTGTGCTCTACTTCAACAATTCTAAAAAAAAATCCATGATTTCCCAAAATTTCCCTTTTTTTCCTCTTTTTCCCCATTCAAAATTAATTGTCCATTTTTCAAACTTCCATAATTCCCACATTCTTCAACCGATTCAAACCATTCCACCTTCAACATATTCCACCATTCTGGACATTCAAACGGTCATTTTCCAAGTTGAAAAAAATTCCAGGATTTTCCAGAATTCTTGGTTTTCCAAAGCCCTATTTCCACCCTTTTTTTTGGGCTACTACTCCTTCCACATTTTTCAACCCACTTCAACCGTTCCACCGTCAAAACATTCCTCTTAATCAGTACAAAAACAAAGTAGTTTTTTGAACTGGAAAAATTCCCAATTTTCCCAAAATTCCAGGAATTCCGTAATACCATTTAATTCAATTCAACATGTTACTACTTCAACATTTGTCCACTGATTTAAAAAATTCCAACACCAACCATTTCAACTCATTCAGTTTTTTACCATTTTCACTAAAATTCTCGCTTTTCCCGAAATTCCCAATTTTTTGGGAAATGGGACATTCTTCAAAGTTCCTCAACTCCCACATTTTCCAGCTGATTCAAACCGTTCCAACTTCCAAATATTCAGCCTGTTCAGGAATTGTGTGCTCTACTTCAACAATTCTAAAAAAAATTCCAGGATTTCCCATAATTCCCTTTTTTTCCCCTCTTTTTCCCCATTCAAAATGAATTGTCCGTTTTTCAAACTTCCATAATTCCCACATTCTTCAACCGATTCAAACCATTCCACCTTCAACATATTCCACCATTCTGGACATTCAAACTGTCATTTTCCAAGTTAAAAAAAATTCTAGGATTTTCCAAAATTCCTGGTTTTCCAAAGCCCTATTTCCACCCTTTTTTTGGGCTACTACTCCTTCCACATTTTTCAACCCACTTCAACCGTTCCACCGTCAAAACATTCCTCTTAATCAGTACAAAAACAAAGTAGTTTTTTGAACCGGAAAAATTCCCAATTTTCCCAAAATTCTAGGAATTCCGTAATACCATTTAATTCAATTCAACATGTTACTTCTTCCACCGATTTAAAAAATTCCAACACCAACCATTTCAACTCATTCAGTTTTTTACCAGCTTCACAAAAATTCTCGCTTTTCCCGAAATTCCCAATTTTTGGGAAATGGGACATTCTTCAAAGTTCCTCAACTCCCACATTTTACATCTGATTCAAACTGTTCCAACTTCCAAATATTCAGCCTGTTCAGGAATTGTGTGCTCTACTTCAACAATTCTAAAAAAATTCCAGGATTTCCCATAATTCCCTTTTTCTCTGTTTTTTCCCATTCAAAATGAATTGTCCGTTTTTCAAACTTCCATAATTCTTCAACCGATTCAAACCATTCCACCTTCAACATATTCCACCATTCTGGACATTCAAACTGTCATTTTCCAAGTGAAAAAAAATTCCAGGATTTTCCAGAATTCTTGGTTTTCCAAAGCCCTTTTTCCACCCTTTTTTTTTGGCGACCACTTCTACATTTTTCAACCCACTTCAACCGTTCCACCATCAAAACATTCCTCTTAATCAGTACAAAAAAAAAGTTGTTTTTGAACTGGAAAAATTCCCAATTTTCCCAAAATTCCAGGAATTCCGTAATACCATTTAATTCAATTCAACATGTTACTTCTTCCACCGATTTAAAAAATTCCAACACCAACCATTTCAACCCATTCAGTTTTTTACCATTTTCACAAAAATTCTCGCTTTTCCCGAAATTCCCACTTTTTTGGGAAATGGGACATTTTTCAAAGTTCCTCAACTCCCACATTTTACATCTGATTCAAACCGTTCCAACTTCCAAATATTCAGCCTGTTCAGGAATTGTGTTCTCTACTTCAACAATTCTAAAAAAAAATTCAGGATTTCCCATAATTCCCTTTTTTTCTGTTTTTCCCCATTCAAAATGAATTGTCCATTTTTCAAACTTCCATAATTCCCACATTCTTCAACCGATTCAAACCATTCCACCTTCAACATATTCCACCATTCTGGACATTCAAACTGTCATTTTCCAAGTTAAAAAAAATTCCAGGATTTTCCAGAATTCTTGGTTTTCCAAAGCCCTATTTCCACCCTTTTTTTTTGGCTACTACTCCTTCCACATTTTTCAACCCACTTCAACCGTTCCACCGTCAAAACATTCCTCTTAATCAGTACAAAAACAAAGTCGTTTTTTGAACTGGAAAAATTCCCAATTTTCCCAAAATTCCAGGAATTCCGTAATACCATTTAATTCAATTCAACATGTTACTACTTCAACATTTATCCACCGATTTAAAAAATTCCAACACCAACCATTTCAACTCATTCAGTTTTTTACCATTTTTACAAAAATTCTCGCTTTTCCCGAAATTCCCAATTTTTTGCGAAATGGGACATTCTTCAAAGTTCCTCAACTCCCGCATTTTACATCTGATTCAAACTGTTCCAACTTCCAAATATTCAGCCTGTTCAGGAATTGTGTGCTCTACTTCAACAATTCTAAAAAAATTCCAGGATTTCCCATAATTCCCTTTTTTCCCCTCTTTTTCCCCATTCCAAATGAATTGTCTATTTTTCAAACTTCCATAATTCCCACATTCTTCAACCGATTCAAACCATTCCACCTTCAACATATTCCACCATTCTGGACATTCAAACTGTCATTTTCCAAGTGAAAAAAAATTCCAGGATTTTCCAGAATTCCTGGTTTTCCAAAGCCCTATTTACACCCTTTTTTTGGCTACTACTCCTTCCACATTTTTCAACCCACTTTAACCGTTCCACCGTCAAAACATTCCTCTTAATCAGTACAAAAACAAAGTCGTTTTTTAAACTGGAAAAATTCCCAATTTTCCCCAAATTCCAGGAATTCAGTACAACAACAAAGTAGTTTTTTGAACTGGAAAAATTCCCAATTTTCCCCAAATTCCAGGAATTCCTTAATACCATTTAATTCAATTCAACATGTTACTACTTCAACATTTGTCAACCGATTTAAAAAATTCCAACACCAACCATTTCAACTCATTCAGTTTTTTACCATTTTCACAAAAATTCTCGCTTTTCCCGAAATTCCCAATTTTTTGGGAAATGGGACATTCTTCAAAGTTCCTCAACTCCCACATTTTACATCTGATTCAAACCGTTCCACCTTCCAAAAATTCAGCCTGTTCAGGAATTGTGTGCTCTACTTCAACAATTCTAAAAAAAATTCCAGGATTTCCCATATTTCCCTTTTTTTCTCTTTTTCCCCATTCAAAATGAATTATCCATTTTTCAAACTTCCATAATTCCCACATTCTTCAACCGATTCAAACCATTCCACCTTCAACATATTCCACCATTCTGGACATTTAAACCGTCATTTTCCAAGTTGAAAAAAATTCCAGGATTTTCCAGAATTATTGGTTTTCCAAAGCCCTATTTACACCCTTTTTTTTTGGCTACTACTCCTTCCACATTTTTCAACCCACTTCAACCGTTCCACCGTCAAAACATTCCTCTTAATCAGAACAAAAACAAAGTAGTTTTTTGAACTGGAAAAATTCCCAATTTTCCCAAAATTCCAGGAATTCTGCAATACCATTTAATTCAATTGAACATGTTACTACTTCAACATTTGTCCACTGATTTAAAAAATTCCAACACCAACCATTTCAACTCATTCAGTTTTTTACCATTTTCACTAAAATTCTCGCTTTTCCCGAAATTCCCAATTTTTTGGGAAATGGGACATTCTTCAAAGTTCCTCAACTCCCACATTTTCCAGCTGATTCAAACTGTTCCACCTTCCAAATATTCAACCTGTTCAGAAATTGTGTGCTTTACCTCAACAATTCTAAAAAAAATTCCAGGATCTCCTATATTTTCCTTTTTTTTCTCTATTCAAAACGAATTGTCCATTTTTCAAACTTCCATAATTCCCACATTCTTCAACCGATTCAAACCATTCCACCTTCAACATATTCCACCATTCTGGACATTCAAACTGTCATTTTCCAAGTTAAAAAAATTCCAGGATTTTCCAGAATTCTTGGTTTTCCAAAGCCCTATCTCCACCCTTTTTTTTGGCTACTACTCCTTCCACATTTTTCAACCCACTTCAACCGTTCCACCGTCAAAACATTCCTCTTAATCAGTACAAAAACAAAGTCGTTTTTTGAACTGGAAAAATTCCCACATTTCCCAAAAATTCCAGGAATTCAGTACAAAAACAGAGTAGTTTTTTGAACTGGAAAAATTCCCAAATTTCCCAAAAATTCCAGGAATTCAGTACAAAAACAAAGTAGTTTTTTGAACTGGAAAAATTCCCAATTTTCCCAAAATTCCAGGAATTCTGTAATACCATTTAATTCAATTCAACATGTTACTTCTTCCACCGATTAAAAAAATTCCAACACCAACCATTTCAATTCATTCAGTTTTTTACCATTTTCACAAAAATTCTCGCTTTTCCCGAAATTCCCAATTTTTTGGGAAATGGGACATTCTTCCAAGTTCCTCAACTCCCACTTTTTACATCTGATTCAAACTGTTCCACCTTCCAAATATTCAGCCTGTTCAGGAATTGTGTGCTCTACTTCAACAATTCTAAAAAAAATTCCAAAATTTCCCTTTTTTTCCTCTTTTTACCCATTCAAAATTAATTGTCCATTTTTCAAACTTCCATAATTCCCACATTCTTCAACCGATTCAAACCATTCCACCTTCAACATATTCCACCATTCTGGACATTCAAACGGTCATTTTCCAAGTTAAAAAAAATTCCAGGATTTTCCAGAATTCCTGGTTTTCCAAAGCCCTATTTCCACCCTTTTTTTTGGCTACTACTCCTTCCACATTTTTCAACCCACTTTAACCGTTCCACCGTCAAAACATTCCTCTTAATCAGTACAAAAACAAAGTCGTTTTTTAAACTGGAAAAATTCCCAATTTTCCCCAAATTCCAGGAATTCAGTACAATAACAAAGTAGTTTTTTGAACTGGAAAAATTCCCAATTTTCCCAAAATTCCAGGAATTCCTTAATACCATTTAATTCAATTCAACATGTTACTACTTCAACATTTGTCAACCGATTTAAAAAATTCCAACACCAACCATTTCAACTTATTCAGTTTTTTACCATTTTCACAAAAATTCTCGCTTTTCCCGAAATTCCCAATTTTTTGGGAAATGGGACATTCTTCCAAGTTCCTCAACTCCCACGTTTTACATCTGATTCAAACTGTTCCACCTTCCAAATATTCAGCCTGTTCAGGAATTGTGTGCTCTACTTCAACAATTCTAAAAAAAAATTCCAGGATTTCCCATAATTCCCTTTTTTTCCCCATTCAAAATGAATTGTCCATTTTTCAAACTTCCATAATTCCCACATTCTTCAACCGATTCAAACCATTCCACCTTCAACATATTCCACCATTCTGGACATTCAAACTGTCATTTTCCAAGTTGAAAAAAATTCCAGGATTTTCCAGAATTCTTGGTTTTCCAAAGCCCTATTTCCACCCTTTTTTTTGGCTACTACTCCTTCCACATTTTTCAACCCACTTCAACCGTTCCACCGTCAAAACATTCCTCTTAATCAGTACAAAAACAAAGTAGTTTTTTGAACTGGAAAAATTCCCAATTTTCCCAAAATTCCAGGAATTCCGTAATACCATTTAATTCAATTCAACATGTTACTACTTCAACATTTGTCCACTGATTTAAAAAATTCCAACACCAACCATTTCAACTCATTCAGTTTTTTACCATTTTCACTAAAATTCTCGCTTTTCCCGAAATTCCCAATTTTTTGGGAAATGGGACATTCTTCAAAGTTCCTCAACTCCCACATTTTCCAGCTGATTCAAACCGTTCCAACTTCCAAATATTCAGCCTGTTCAGGAATTGTGTGCTCTACTTCAACAATTCTAAAAAAAATTCCAGGATTTCCCATAATTCCCTTTTTTCCCCCTCTTTTTCCCCATTCAAAATGAATTGTCCGTTTTTCAAACTTCCATAATTCCCACATTCTTCAACCGATTCAAACCATTCCACCTTCAACATATTCCACCATTCTGGACATTCAAACTGTCATTTTCCAAGTGAAAAAAAATTCTAGGATTTTCCAAAATTCCTGGTTTTCCAAAGCCCTATTTCCACCCTTTTTTTGGGCTACTACTCCTTCCACATTTTTCAACCCACTTCAACCGTTCCACCGTCAAAACATTCCTCTTAATCAGTACAACAACAAAGTAGTTTTTTGAACCGGAAAAATTCCCAATTTTCCCAAAATTCTAGGAATTCCGTAATACCATTTAATTCAATTCAACATGTTACTTCTTCCACCGATTTAAAAAATTCCAACACCAACCATTTCAACTCATTCAGTTTTTTACCAGCTTCACAAAAATTCTCGCTTTTCCCGAAATTCCCAATTTTTTGGGAAATGGGACATTCTTCCAAGTTCCTCAACTCCCACATTTTACATCTGATTCAAACTGTTCCACCTTCCATGTATTCAGCCTGTTCAGGAATTGTGTGCTCTACTTCAACAATTCTAAAAAAAATTCCAGGATTTCCCATATTTCCCTTTTTTCCCCTCTTTTTCCCCATTCAAAATGAATTGTCCATTTTTCAAACTTCCATAATTCCCACATTCTTCAACCGATTCAAACCATTCCACCTTCAACATATTCCACCATTCTGGACATTCAAACTGTCATTTTCCAAGTTGAAAAAAATTCCAGGATTTTCCAGAATTCTTGGTTTTCCAAAGCCCTATTTCCACCCTTTTTTTTTGGCTACTACTCCTTCCACATTTTTCAACCCACTTCAACCGTTCCACTGTCAAAACATTCCTCTTAATCAGTACAAAAACAAAGTCGTTTTTTGAACTGAAAAAATTCCCAATTTTCCCAAAATTCCAGGAATTCCGTAATACCATTTAATTCAATTCAACATGTTACTTCTTCCACCGATTTAAAAAATTCCAACACCAACCATTTCAACTCATTCAGTTTTTTACCAGCTTCACAAAAATTCTCGCTTTTCCCGAAATTCCCAATTTTTTGGGAAATGGGACATTCTTCCAAGTTCCTCAACTCCCACATTTTACATCTGATTCAAACTGTTCCACCTTCCATGTATTCAGCCTGTTCAGGAATTGTGTGCTCTACTTCAACAATTCTAAAAAAAATTCCAGGATTTCCCATATTTCCCTTTTTTCCCCTCTTTTTCCCCATTCAAAATGAATTGTCCATTTTTCAAACTTCCATAATTCCCACATTCTTCAACCGATTCAAACCATTCCACCTTCAACATATTCCACCATTCTGGACATTCAAACTGTCATTTTCCAAGTTGAAAAAAATTCCAGGATTTTCCAGAATTCTTGGTTTTCCAAAGCCCTATTTCCACCCTTTTTTTTTGGCTACTACTCCTTCCACATTTTTCAACCCACTTCAACCGTTCCACTGTCAAAACATTCCTCTTAATCAGTACAAAAACAAAGTCGTTTTTTGAACTGAAAAAATTCCCAATTTTCCCAAAATTCCAGGAATTCCATAATACCATTTAATTCAATTGAACGTGTCACTTCTTCAACATTTGTCCACCGATTTAAAAAATTCCAACACCAACCATTTCCAACTCATTCAGTTTTTTACCATTTTCACAAAAATTCTCGCTTTTCCCGAAATTCCCAATTTTTTGGGAAATGGGACATTCTTCAAAGTTCCTCAACTCCCACATTTTACATCTGATTCAAACTGTTCCAACTTCCAAATATTCAGCCTGTTCAGGAATTGTGTGCTCTACTTCAACAATTCTAAAAAAATTCCAGGATTTCCCATAATTCCCTTTTTCTCAGTTTTTTCCCATTCAAAATGAATTGTCCGTTTTTCAAACTTCCATAATTCTTCAACCGATTCAAACCATTCCACCTTCAACATATTCCACCATTCTGGACATTCAAACTGTCATTTTCCAAGTGAAAAAAAATTCCAGGATTTTCCAGAATTTTTGGTTTTCCAAAGCCCTTTTTCCACCCTTTTTTTTGGCGACCACTTCTACATTTTTCAACCCACTTCAACCGTTCCACCATCAAAACATTCCTCTTAATCAGTACAAAAAAAAAGTTGTTTTTGAACTGGAAAAATTCCCAATTTTCCCAAAATTCCAGGAATTCCGTAATACCATTTAATTCAATTCAACATGTTCCTTCTTCCACCGATTTAAAAAATTCCAACACCAACCATTTCAACCCATTCAGTTTTTTACCATTTTCACAAAAATTCTCGCTTTTCCCGAAATTCCCAATTTTTTGGGAAATGGGACATTTTTCAAAGTTCCTCAACTCCCACATTTTACATCTGATTCAAACCGTTCCAACTTCCAAATATTCAGCCTGTTCAGGAATTGTGTGCTCTACTTCAACAATTCTAAAAAAAATTCCAGGATTTCCCATAATTCCCTTCTTTTCCCTCTTTTTCCCCATTCAAAATGAATTGTCCATTTTTCAAACTTCCATAATTCCCACATTCTTCAACCGATTCAAACCATTCCACCTTCAACATATTCCACCATTCTGGACATTCAAACTGTCATTTTCCAAGTTAAACAAAATTCCAGGATTTTCCAGAATTCCTGGTTTTCCAAAGCCCTATTTCCACCCTTTTTTTTGGCGACCACTTCCACATTTTTAACCCACTTCAACCGTTCCACCGTCAAAACATTCCTCTTAATCAGTACAAAAACAAAGTAGTTTTTTAAACTGGAAAAATTCCCAATTTTCCCAAAATTTCAGGAATTCCGTAATACCATTTAATTCAATTCAACATGTTACTACTTCAACATTTATCCACCGATTTAAAAAATTCCAACACCAACCATTTCCTACTCATTCAGTTTTTTACCATTTTCACAAAAATTCTCGCTTTTCCCGAAATCCTCAATTTTTTGGGAAATGGGACATTCTTCAAAGTTCCTTAACTCCCACATTTTACATCTGATTCAAACTGTTCCAACTTCCAAATATTCAGCCTGTTCAGAAATTGTGTGCTCTACTTCAACAATTCTAAAAAAAATTCCAGGATTTCCCATAATTCCCTTTTTTTTCTGTTTTTCCCCATTCAAAATGAATTGTCCATTTTTCAAACTTCCATAATTCCCACATTCTTCAACCGATTGAAACCATTCCACCTTCAACATATTCCACCATTCTGGACATTCAAACTGTCATTTTCCAAGTTGAAAAAAATTCCAGGATTTTCCAGAATTCTTGGTTTTCCAAAGCCCTATTTCCACCCTTTTTTTTTGGCTACTACTCCTTCCACATTTTTCAACCCACTTCAACCGTTCCACCGTCAAAACATTCCTCTTAATCAGGACAAAAACAAAGTAGTTTTTTGAACTGGAAAAATTCCCAATTTTCCCAAAATTCCAGGAATTCCGTAATACCATTTAATTCAATTCAACATGTTACTACTTCAACATTTATCCACCGATTTAAAAAATTCCAACACCAACCATTTCCTACTCATTCAGTTTTTTACCATTTTCACAAAAATTCTCGCTTTTCCCGAAATCCTCAATTTTTTGGGAAATGGGACATTCTTCAAAGTTCCTCAACTCCCACATTTTACATCTGATTCAAACCGTTCCAACTTCCAAATATTCAGCCTGTTCAGGAATTGTGTGCTCTACTTCAACAATTCTAAAAAAAATTCCAGGATTTCCCATAATTCCCTTTTTTTCCCTCTTTTTCCCCATTCAAAATGAATTATCCATTTTTCAAACTTCCATAATTCCCACATTCTTCAACCGATTCAAACCATTCCACCTTCAACATATTCCACCATTCTGGACATTAAAACTGTCATTTTCTAAATTAAACAAAATTCCAGGATTTTCCAGAATTCTTGGTTTTCCAAAGCCCTATTTCCACCCTTTTTTTTGGCTACTACTCCTTCCACATTTTTTAACCCACTTCAACCGTCAAAACATTCCTCTTAATCAGTACAAAAACAAAGTTGTTTTTGAACTGGAAAAATTCCCAATTTTCCCAAAATTCCAGGAATTCTGTAATACCATTTAATTCAATTCAACATGTTACTTCTTCAACATTTATCAACCGATTTAAAAAATTCCAACACCAACCATTTCAACTCATTCAGTTTTTTACCATTTTCACAAAAATTCTCACTTTTCCCGAAATTCCCAATTTTTTGAGAAATGGGACATTCTTCAAAGTTCCTCAACTCCCACATTTTACATCTGATTCAAACTGTTCCAACTTCCAAATATTCAGCCTGTTCAGGAATTGTGTGCTCTACTTCAACAATTCTAAAAAAAAATCCATGATTTCCCCAAATTTCCCTTTTTTTCCCATTCAAAATGAATTGTCCATTTTTCAAACTTCCATAATTCCCACATTCTTCAACCGATTCAAACCATTCCACCTTCAACATATTCCACCATTCTGGACATTCAAACTGTCATTTTCCAAGTTAAACAAAATTCCAGGACTTTCCAGAATTCCTGGTTTTCCAAAGCCCTATTTCCACCCTTTTTTTTGGCGACCACTTCCACATTTTTTAACCCACTTCAACCGTTCCACCGTCAAAACATTCCTCTTAATCAGTACAAAAACAAAGTAGTTTTTTGAACTGGAAAAATTCCCAATTTTCCCAAAATTCCAGGAATTCCATAATACCATTTAATTCAATTCAACATGTTACTTCTTCCACCGATTTAAAAAATTCCAACACCAACCATTTCAACTCATCCAGTTTTTTACCATTTTCACAAAAATTTTCGCTTTTCCCGAAATTCCCAATTTTTTGGGAAATGGGACATTCTTCAAAGTTCCTCAACTCCCACTTTTTACATCTGATTCAAACTGTTCCACCTTCCAAATATTCAGCCTGTTCAGGAATTGTGTGCTCTACTTCAACAATTCTAAAAAAAAATCCATGATTTCCCAAAATTTCCCTTTTTTTCCTCTTTTTCCCCAATCAAAATTAATTGTCCATTTTTCAAACTTCCAAAATTCCCACATTCTTCAACCGATTCAAACCATTCCACCTTCAACATATTCCACCTTTCTGGACATTCAAACTGTCATTTTCCGAGTTAAACAAAATTCCAGAATTTTCCAGAATTCCTGGTTTTCCAAAGCCCTATTTCCACCCTTTTTTTTGGCTACTGCTCCTTCCACATTTTTCAACCCACTTCAACCGTTCCACCGTCAAAACATTCCTCTCAGTACAAAAACAAAGTAATTTTTTGAACCGGAAAAATTCCCAATTTTCCCAAAATTCTAGGAATTCCGTAATACCATTTAATTCAATTCAATATGTTACTACTTCAACATTTGTCAACCGATTTAAAAAATTCCAACACCAAACATTTCAACTCATACAGTTTTTTACCATTTTCACAAAAATTCTCGCTTTTCCCGAAATCCCCAATTTTTTGGGAAATGGGACATTCTTCAAAGTTCCTCAACTCCCACATTTTACATCTGATTCAAACTGTTCCAACTTCCAAATATTCAGCCTGTTCAGGAATTGTGTTCTCTACTTCAACAATTCTAAAAAAAATTCCAGGATCTCCTATATTTTCCCTTTTTTTCTCTTTTTCCCTATTCAAAACGAATTGTCCATTTTTCAAACTTCCATAATTCCCACATTCTTCAACCGATTCAAACCATTCCACCTTCAACATATTCCACCATTCTGGACATTCAAACTGTCATTTTCTAAATTAAACAACATTCCAGGATTTTCCAGAATTCTTGGTTTTCCAAAGCCCTATGTCCACCCTTTTTTTTTGGCTACTACTCCTTCCACATTTTTTAACCCACTTCAACCGTCAAAACATTCCTCTTAATCAGTACAAAAACAAAGTTGATTTTGAACTGGAAAAATTCCCAATTTTCCCAAAATTCCAGCAATTCCGTAATACCATTTAATTCAATTCAACATGTTACTACTTCAACATTTGTCAACCGATTTAAAAAATTCCAACACCAACCATTTCAACTCATTCAGTTTTTTACCATTTTCACAAAAATTCTCGCTTTTCCCGAAATCCCCAATTTTTTGGGAAATGGGACATTCTTCAAAGTTCCTCAACTCCCACATTTTACATCTGATTCAAACTGTTCCACCTTCCAAATATTCAGCCTGTTCAGAAATTGTGTGCTCTACTTCAACAATTCTAAAAAAATTTCCAGGATTTCCCATAATTCCCTTTTTTTTTTTAAATTTCCCCATTCAAAATGAATTGTCCATTTTTCAAACTTTCATAATTCCCACATTCTTCAACCGATTCAAACCATTCCACCTTCAACATATTCCACCATTCTGGACATTCAAACTGTCATTTTCCAAGTTGAAAAAAATTCCAGGATTTTCCAGAATTCCTGGTTTTCCAAAGCCCTATTTCCACCCTTTTTTTTGGCGACCACTTCCACATTTTTTAACCCACTTCAACCGTTCCACCGTCAAAACATTCCTCTTAATCAGGACAAAAACAAAGTAGTTTTTTGAACTGGAAAAATTCCCAATTTTCCCAAAATTCCAGGAATTCCGTAATAACATTTAATTCAATTCAACATGTTATTACTTCAACATTTATCCACCGATTTAAAAAATTCCAACACCAACCATTTCAACTCATTCAGTTTTTTACCATTTTCACAAAAATTCTCGCTTTTCCCGAAATCCCCAATTTTTTGGGAAATGGGACATTCTTCAAAGTTCCTCAACTCCCACATTTTACATCTGATTCAAACTGTTCCACCTTCCAAATATTCAGCCTGTTCAGAAATTGTGTGCTCTACTTCAACAATTCTAAAAAAATGTCCAGGATTTCCCATAATTCCCTTTTTTTTTAAAAATTTCCCCATTCAAAATGAATTGTCCATTTTTCAAACTTCCATAATTCCCACATTCTTCAACCGATTCAAACCATTCCACCTTCAACATATTCCACCATTCTGGACATTCAAACTGTCATTTTCCAAGTTGAAAAAAATTCCAGGATTTTCCAGAATTCCTGGTTTTCCAAAGCCCTATTTCCACCCCTTTTTTTTGGCTACTACTCCTTCCACATTTTTCAACCCACTTCAACCGTTCCACCGTCAAAACATTCCTCTTAATCAGTACAAAAACAAAGTAGTTTTTTAAACTGGAAAAATTCCCAATTTTCCCAAAATTCCAGCAATTCCGTAATACCATTTAATTCAATTCAACATGTTACTACTTCAACATTTATCCACCGATTTAAAAAATTCCAACACCAACCATTTCAACTCATTTAGTTTTTTACCATTTTCACAAAAATTCTCGCTTTTCCCGAAATACCCAATTTTTTTGGGAAATGGGACATTCTTCAAAGTTCCTCAACTCCCACATTTTACATCTGATTCAAACTGTTCCACCTTCCAAATATTCAGCCTGTTCAGGAATTGTGTTCTCTACTTCAACAATTCTAAAAAAAATTCCAGGATTTCCCATAATTCCCTTTTTCCCCCCTCTTTTTCCCCATTCAAAATGAATTGTCCGTTTTTCAAACTTCCATAATTCCCACATTCTTCAACCGATTCAAACCATTCCACCTTCAACATATTCCACCATTCTGGACATTCAAACTGTCATTTTCCAAGTTAAAAAAAATTCCAGGATTTTCCAGAATTTTTGGTTTTCCAAAGCCCTATTTCCACCCTTTTTTTTGGCTACTACTCCTTCCACATTTTTTAACCCACTTCAACCGTCAAAACATTCCTCTTAATCAGTACAAAAACAAAGTCGTTTTTTGAACTGGAAAAATTCCCAATTTTCCCAAAATTCCAGGAATTCCGTAATACCATTTAATTCAATTCAACATGTTACTACTTCAACATTTGTCCACCGATTTAAAAAATTCCAACACCAACCATTTCCAACTCATTCCGTTTTTTACCATTTTCACAAAAATTCTCGCTTTTCCCGAAATTCCCAATTTTTTGGGAAATGGGACATTCTTCAAAGTTCCTCAACTCCCACATTTTACAGGTGATTCAAACCGTTCCAACTTCCAAATATTCAGCCTGTTCAGGAATTGTGTGCTCTACTTCAACAATTCTAAAAAAAATTCGAGGATTTCCCATAATTCCCTTTTTTTCCCCTCTTTTTCCCCATTCAAAATGAATTGTCCGTTTTTCAAACTTCCATAATTCCCACATTCTTCAACCGATTCAAACCATTCCACCTTCAACATATTCCACCATTCTGGACATTCAAACTGTCATTTTCTAAATTAAACAAAATTCCAGGATTTTCCAAAATTCTTGGTTTTCCAAAGCCCTATTTCCACCCTTTTTTTTGGCTACTACTCCTTCCACATTTTTTAACCCACTTCAACCGTCAAAACATTCCTCTTAATCAGTACAAAAACAAAGTTGTTTTTGAACTGGAAAAATTCCCAATTTTCCCAAAATTCCAGGAATTCCGTAATACCATTTAATTCAATTCAACATGTTACTACTTCAACATTTATCCACCGATTTAAAAAATTCCAACACCAACCATTTCCAACTCATTCAGTTTTTTACCATTTTCACAAAAATTCTCGCTTTTCCCGAAATTCCCAATTTTTTGGGAAATGGGACATTCTTCAAAGTTCCTCAACTCCCACATTTTACATCTGATTCAAACCGTTCCAACTTCCAAATATTCAGCCTGTTCAGGAATTGTGTTCTCTACTTCAACAATTCTAAAAAAATTTCCAGGATTTCCCATAATTCCATTTTTTTTTTTAAATTTCCCCATTCAAAATGAATTGTCCATTTTTCAAACTTTCATAATTCCCACATTCTTCAACCGATTCAAACCATTCCACCTTCAACATATTCCACCATTCTGGACATTCAAACTGTCATTTTCCAAGTTAAAAAAAATTCCAGGATTTTCCAGAATTCTTGGTTTTCCAAAGCCCTATTTCCACCCTTTTTTTTGGCTACTACTCCTTCCACATTTTTCAACCCACTTCAACCGTTCCACCGTCAAAACATTCCTCTTAATCAGTACAAAAACAAAGTCGTTTTTTGAACTGGAAAAATTCCCAAATTTCCCAAAAATTCCAGGAATTCAGTACAAAAACAGAGTAGTTTTTTGAACTGGAAAAATTCCCAAATTTCCCAAAAATTCCAGGAATTCAGTACAAAAACAAAGTAGTTTTTTGAACTGGAAAAATTCCCAATATTCCCAAAATTCCAGGAATTCCATAATACCATTTAATTCAATTCAACATGTTACTACTTCAATATTTATTCACCGATTAAAAAAATTCCAACACCAACCATTTCAACTCATTCAGTTTTTTACCATTTTCACAAAAATTCTCGCTTTTCCCGAAATTCCCAATTTTTTGGGAAATGGGACATTCTTCAAAGTTCCTCAACTCCCACATTTTACAGCTGATTCAAACCGTTCCAACTTCCAAATATTCAGCCTGTTCAGGAATTGTGTGCTCTACTTCAACAATTCTAAAAAAAATTCCAGGATTTCCCATAATTCCCTTTTTTTCCCTCTTTTTCCCCATTCAAAATGAATTCTCCGTTTTTCAAACTTCCATAATTCCCACATTCTTCAACCGATTCAAACCATTCCACCTTCAACATATTCCACCATTCTGGACATTCAAACTGTCATTTTCTAAATTAAACAAAATTCCAGGATTTTCCAGAATTCTTGGTTTTCCAAAGCCCTATTTCCACCCTTTTTTTTGGCTACTACTCCTTCCACATTTTTTAACCCACTTCAACCGTCAAAACATTCCTCTTAATCAGTACAAAAACAAAGTTGTTTTTGAACTGGAAAAATTCCCAATTTTCCCAAAGTTCCAGGAATTCCGTAATACCATTTAATTCAATTCAACATGTTACTACTTCAACATTTATCCACCGATTTAAAAAATTCCAACACCAACCATTTCAACTCATTCAGTTTACCATTTTCAGAAAAATTCTCGCTTTTCCCGAAATTCCCAATTTTTTGGGAAATGGGACATTCTTCAAAGTTCCTCAACTCCCACATTTTACATCTGATTCAAACTGTTCCAACTTCAAAATATTCAGCCTGTTCAGGAATTGTGTTCTCTACTTCAACAATTCTAAAAAAAATTCCAGGATTTCCCATATTTCCCTTTTTTTTCTCTTTTTCCCCATTCAAAATGAATGATCAATTTTTCAAACTTCCATAATTCCCACATTCTTCAACCGATTCAAACCATTCCACCTTCAACATATTCCACCATTCTGGACATTCAAACTGTCATTTTCCAAGTTAAAAAAAATTCCAGGATTTTCCAGAATTCCTGGTTTTCCAAAGCCCTATTTCCACCCTTTTTTTTGGCTACTACTCCTTCCACATTTTTCAACCCACTTTAACCGTTCCACCGTCAAAACATTCCTCTTAATCAGTACAAAAACAAAGTAGTTTTTTGAACTTGAAAAATTCCCAATTTTCCCAAAATTCCAGGAATTCCGTAATACCATTTAATTCAATTCAACATGTTACTACTTCAACATTTATCCACCGATTTAAAAAATTCCAACACTAACCATTTCAACTCATTCAGTTTTTTACCATTTTCACAAAAATTCTCGCTTTTCCCGAAATTCCCAATTTTTTGGGAAATGGGACATTCTTCAAAGTTCCTCAACTCCCACATTTTACATCTGATTCAAACTGTTCCACCTTCCAAATATTCAGCCTGTTCAGAAATTGTGTGCTCTACTTCAACAATTCTAAAAAAATTTCCAGGATTTCCCATAATTCCCTTTTTTTTTTTTAAATTTCCCCATTCAAAATGAATTGTCCATTTTTCAAACTTCCATAATTCCCACATTCTTCAACCGATTCAAACCATTCCACCTTCAACATATTCCACCATTCTGGACATTCAAACTGTCATTTTCTAAATTAAACAAAATTCCAGGATTTTCCAGAATTCTTGGTTTTCCAAAGCCCTATTTCCACCCTTTTTTTTGGCTACTACTCCTTCCACATTTTTCAACCCACTTCAACCGTTCCACCGTCAAAACATTCCTCTTAATCAGTACAAAAACAAAGTCGTTTTTTAAACTACAAAAAAATTCCCAATTTTCCCAAAATTCCAGGAATTCCGTAATACCATTTAATTCAATTCAACATGTTACTACTTCAACATTTATCCACCGATTTAAAAAATTCCAACACCAACCATTTCCAACTCATTCAGTTTTTTACCATTTTCACAAAAATTCTCTCTTTTCCCGAAATCCCCAATTTTTTGGGAAATGGGACATTCTTCCAAGTTCCTCAACTCCCACATTTTACATCTGATTCAAACCGTTCCAACTTCCAAATATTCAGCCTGTTCAGGAATTGTGTTCTCTACTTCAACAATTCTAAAAAAAATTCCAGGATTTCCCATAATTCCCTTTTTTTCTCCATTCAAAATGAATTATCAATTTTTCAAACTTCCATAATTCCCACATTCTTCAACCGATTCAAACCATTCCACCTTCAACATATTCCACCATTCTGGACATTCAAACTGTCATTTTCCAAGTTAAACAAAATTCCAGGATTTTCCAGAATTCCTGGTTTTCCAAAGCCCTATTTCCACCCTTTTTTTTGGCGACCACTTCCACATTTTTAACCCACTTCAACCGTTCCACCGTCAAAACATTCCTCTTAATCAGGACAAAAACAAAGTAGTTTTTTGAACTGGAAAAATTCCCAATTTTCCCAAAATTCCAGGAATTCCGTAATACCATTTAATTCAATTCAACATGTTACTACTTCAACATTTATCCACCGATTTAAAAAATTCCAACACCAACCATTTCCAACTCATTCAGTTTTTTACCATTTTCACAAAAATTCTCGCTTTTCCCGAAATCCCCAATTTTTTGGGAAATGGGACATTCTTCAAAGTTCCTCAACTCCCACATTTTACATCGGATTCAAACCGTTCCACCTCAAATAAATGAAACCTGCTTGGTATTTAATCAAAGTTGCAGCAGATTAAAAGTGTGAAATTGCAATAAATGATATCCCAGTGGAGCCGTGCCTTTTAGGGAAGGACCTCAGCCGGATTGTGTCGCATTTGCATATTCCGGGACGTCACACGGACATCTAAGCACCTCTTTAGAAGTGCAAGGTCTACCAAAATGTGCTCTCTGTGCCAGTGCTTCTCCAACTGAAGAGTCACTTGAGTCAAAGTCGGTCATTATACCGTGTGTCGGTGAACGGAGCACGGATGTGTATGCACTCACCGACCAGGCGGATGACGTTGAGGGTGGTGTTGGTGAGGATGGGTGCGTTGGTCTTGCTCAAGTTGTAGTCGGACCTCTTCTTGCTTCTTATGGTCTCCCGGGACACGCTGAAGCCAAGAGAAGACAAACACATTACTATTCCCTTGCAAAGCAACAAGCTCACCGGGGGGGTCGGAAATAGTTCTAATGAATCCATCAGAAGCCATTACGCAATGTAGGCGACACAGAAGGACCCCCGCGGTGAGGTCCGTGAACTGGCGAGCATGAGGAAGCAGACCCCTGACACCCGTCAGTGAGCCACATTAAGCAGCCATCATTACACGGCCGTTTCATTACAGGACGTGACTGTGCCAGCCGCTCTCTAATTAACCCGGCAGGATTCTTGCCTTCACATTTGCATGTTGGTGGCTGGAGGCTGACGTCAGGTTCATGCACGATGCACACCTTGCGGGGGAGCTTCAGTTAATGCACGCTGCACACCTTGCAGGGGGGCTTCAGTTAATGCACGTTGCACACCTTGCAGGGGGGCTTCAGTTAATGCACGCTGCACACCTTGCAGGGGGGCTTCAGTTAATGCACGCTGCACACCTTGCGGGGGGGGCTTCAGTTAATGCACGTTGCACACCTTGCAGGGGGGCTTCAGTTAATGCACGCTGCACACCTTGCAGGGGGGCTTCAGAGCTCGAATATCTGCCGTGAAATAATGACATTTAAGTCTGAGCACAAGCATAACCGTCTTGTAGTTGTGTGAATGCTCCAAACATTCACACACATGCTTTTCTACACCAAAATGCATCTATTTATTGTTGTGTGAATGCTCCAAACATGTTTTCAACACCAAAATGCATCTATTTATTGTTGTGTGAATGCTCCAAACATGTTTTCTACACCAAAATGCATCTATTTATTGTTGTGTGAATGCTCCAAACATTCACACACATGCTTTTCAACACCAAAATGCATCTATTTATTGTTGTGTGAATGCTCCAAACATGTTTTCAACGCCAAAATGCATCTATTTATTGTTGTGTGAATGCTCCAAACATTCACACACATGCTTTTCTACACCAAAATGCATCTATTTATTGTTGTGTGAATGCTCCAAACATGTTTTCTACACCAAAATGCATCTATTTATTGTTGTGTGAATGCTCCAAACATTCACACACATGCTTTTCAACGCCAAAATGCATCTATTTACTGTTGTGTGAATGCTCCAAACATGTTTTCTACACCAAAATGCATCTATTTATTGTTGTGTGAATGCTCCAAACATGTTTTCAACGCCAAAATGCATCTATTTACTGTTGCGTGAATGCTCCAAACATGTTTTCAACGCCAAAATGCATCTATTTATTGTTGTGTGAATGCTCCAAACATGTTTTCAACACCAAAATGCATCTATTTACTGTTGTGTGAATGCTCCAAACATTCACACACATGCTTTTCTACACCAAAATGCATCTATTTATTGTTGTGTGAATGCTCCAAACATGTTTTCAACACCAAAATGCATCTATTTATTGTTGTGTGAATGCTCCAAACATGTTTTCTACACCAAAATGCATCTATTTATTGTTGTGTGAATGCTCCAAACATTCACACACATGCTTTTCAACACCAAAATGCATCTATTTATTGTTGTGTGAATGCTCCAAACATGTTTTCAACGCCAAAATGCATCTATTTATTGTTGTGTGAATGCTCCAAACATTCACACACATGCTTTTCTACACCAAAATGCATCTATTTATTGTTGTGTGAATGCTCCAAACATGTTTTCTACACCAAAATGCATCTATTTATTGTTGTGTGAATGCTCCAAACATTCACACACATGCTTTTCAACGCCAAAATGCATCTATTTACTGTTGTGTGAATGCTCCAAACATGTTTTCTACACCAAAATGCATCTATTTATTGTTGTGTGAATGCTCCAAACATGTTTTCAACGCCAAAATGCATCTATTTACTGTTGCGTGAATGCTCCAAACATGTTTTCAACGCCAAAATGCATCTATTTATTGTTGTGTGAATGCTCCAAACATGTTTTCAACACCAAAATGCATCTATTTACTGTTGTGTGAATGCTCCAAACATGTTTTCAACGCCAAAATGCATCTATTTATTGTTGTGTGAATGCTCCAAACATGTTTTCAACACCAAAATGCATCTATTTATTGTTGTGTGAATGCTCCAAACATGTTTTCAACACCAAAATGCATCTATTTATTGTTGTGTGAATGCTCCAAACATGTTTTCAACACCAAAATGCATCTATTTATTGTTGTGTGAATGCTCCAAACATGTTTTCAACGCCAAAATGCATCTATTTATTGTTGTGTGAATGCTCCAAACATGTTTTCAACACCAAAATGCATCTATTTATTGTTGTGTGAATGCTCCAAACATATGTTTTCAACACCAAAATGCATCTATTTACTGTTGCATGAATGCTCCAAACATGTTTTCAACACCAAAATGCATCTATTTATTGTTGTGTGAATGCTCCAAACATGTTTTCAACACCAAAATGCATCTATTTATTGTTGTGTGAATGCTCCAAACATATGTTTTCAACACCAAAATGCATCTATTTATTGTTGTGTGAATGCTCCAAACATATGTTTTTAACACCAAAAATGCATCTATATATTGTTGTGTGAATGCTCCAAACATATAGTTTTCTACATTACAATGCATCTATTTATTGTTGTGTGAATGATCCAAACATACATATAGTTTTCTACACCAAAATGCATCTATCTAATGTTGCGTGAATGCTCCAAACATGTTTTCTACACCAAAATGCATCTATTTATTGTTGTGTGAATGCTCCAAACATGTTTTCAACACCAACATGCATCTATTTATTGTTGTGTGAATGCTCCAAACACCAAAATGCATCTATTTATTGTTGTGTGAATGATCCAAACATATGTTTTCAACACCAAAATGCATCTATATATTGTTGTGTGAATGCTCCAAACATATAGTTTTCTACATTAAAATGCATCTATTTACTGTTGTGTGAATGCTCCAAACATGTTTTCAACACCAAAATGCATCTATTTATTGTTGTGTGAATGCTCCAAACATGTTTTCTACACCAAAATGCATCTATTTATTGTTGCGTGAGTGCTCCAAACATGTTTTCAACACCAAAATGCATCTATTTATTGTTGTGTGAATGCTTCAAACAGGTTTTCAACACCAAAATGCATCTATTTATTGTTGTGTGAATGCTCCAAACATATGTTTTCTACACCAAAATGCGTCTATTTATTGTTGTGTGAATGCTCCCAACATGTTTTCAACACCAAAATGCATCTATTTATTGTTGTGTGAGTGCTCCAAACATGTTTTCAACACCAAAATGCATCTATTTATTGTTGTGTGAATGCTCCAAACATGTTTTCAACAGCAAAAAGCATCTATTTATTGTTGTGTGAATGCTCCAAACATGTTTTCTACACCAAAATGCATCTATTTATTGTTGTGTGAATGCCCCAAACATGTTTTCTACACCAAAATGCATCTATTTATTGTTGTGTGAATGCTCCAAACATGTTTTCTACACCAAAATGCATCTATTTATTTTGCGTGAATGCTTCAAACATGTTTTCAACACCAAAATGCATCTATTTATTGTTGTGTGAATGCTCCAAACATGTTTTCAACAGCAAAAAGCATCTATTTATTGTTGTGTGAATGCTCCAAACATGTTTTCAACGCCAAAATGCATCTATTTATTGTTGTGTGAATGCTCCAAACATGTTTTCAACGCCAAAATGCATCAATTTATTGTTGTGTGAATGCTCCAAACATGTTTTCAACACCAAAATGCATCTATTTATTGTTGCGTGAATGCTCCAAACATATGTTTTCTACACCAAAATGCATCTATTTATTGTTGTGTGAATGCTCCAAACATGTTTTCTACACCAAAATGCATCTATTTATTGTTGCGTGAATGCTCCAAACATATGTTTTCAACACCAAAATGCATCTATTTATTGTTGTGTGAATGCTTCAAACATGTTTTCAACACCAAAATGCATCTATTTATTGTTGTGTGAATGCTCCAAACATATGTTTTCTACACCAAAATGCATCTATTTATTGTTGTGTGAATGCTCCAAACATGTTTTCAACACCAAAATGCATCTATTTATTGTGTGAATGCTCCAAACATATGTTTTCTCCACCAAAATGCATCTATTTATTGTTGCGTGAATGCTCCAAACATGTTTTCAACACCAAAATGCATCTATTTATTGTTGTGTGAATGCTCCAAACATGTTTTCTACACCAAAATGCATCTATTTATTGTTGTGTGAATGCTCCAAACATGTTTTCTACACCAAAATGCATCTATTTATTGTTGCGTGAATGCTCCAAACATGTTTTCAACACCAAAATGCATCTATTTATTGTTGTGTGAATGCTCCAAACATGTTTTCAACACCAAAATTCATCTATTTATTGTTGTGTGAATGCTCCAAACATGTTTTCAACACCAAAATGCATCTATTTATTGTTGTGTGAGTGCTCCAAACATGTTATCAACGCCAAAATGCATCTATTTATTGTTGTGTGAATGCTCCAAACATGTTTTCAACACCAAAATGCATCTATTTATTGTTGTGTGAATGCTCCAAACATTCACACACATGCTTTTCTACACCAAAATGCATCTGTTTATTGTTGTGTGAATGCTCCAAACATGTTTTCTACACCAAAATGCATCTATTTATTGTTGTGTGAATGCTCCAAACATGTTTTCTACACCAAAATGCATCTATTTATTGTTGCGTGAATGCTCCAAACATATGTTTTCAACACCAAAATGCATCTATTTATTGTTGTGTGAATGCTTCAAACATGTTTTCAACACCAAAATGCATCTATTTATTGTTGTGTGAATGCTCCAAACATATGTTTTCTACACCAAAATGCATCTATTTATTGTTGTGTGAATGCTCCAAACATGTTTTCAACACCAAAATGCATCTATTTATTGTGTGAATGCTCCAAACATATGTTTTCTCCACCAAAATGCATCTATTTATTGTTGCGTGAATGCTCCAAACATGTTTTCAACACCAAAATGCATCTATTTATTGTTGTGTGAATGCTCCAAACATGTTTTCTACACCAAAATGCATCTATTTATTGTTGTGTGAATGCTCCAAACATGTTTTCTACACCAAAATGCATCTATTTATTGTTGCGTGAATGCTCCAAACATGTTTTCAACACCAAAATGCATCTATTTATTGTTGTGTGAATGCTCCAAACATGTTTTCAACACCAAAATTCATCTATTTATTGTTGTGTGAATGCTCCAAACATGTTTTCAACACCAAAATGCATCTATTTATTGTTGTGTGAGTGCTCCAAACATGTTATCAACGCCAAAATGCATCTATTTATTGTTGTGTGAATGCTCCAAACATGTTTTCAACACCAAAATGCATCTATTTATTGTGTGAATGCTCCAAACATATGTTTTCTCCACCAAAATGCATCTATTTATTGTTGCGTGAATGCTCCAAACATGTTTTCAACACCAAAATGCATCTATTTATTGTTGTGTGAATGCTCCAAACATGTTTTCTACACCAAAATGCATCTATTTATTGTTGTGTGAATGCTCCAAACATGTTTTCTACACCAAAATGCATCTATTTATTGTTGCGTGAATGCTCCAAACATGTTTTCAACACCAAAATGCATCTATTTACTGTTGTGTGAATGCTCCAAACATGTTTTCAACACCAAAATGCATCTATTTATTGTTGTGTGAATGCTCCAAACATGTTTTCTACACCAAAATGCATCTATTTATTGTTGCGTGAATGCTCCAAACATGTTTTCAACACCAAAATGCATCTATTTATTGTTGTGTGAAAGCTCCAAACATGTTTTCAACACCAAAATGCATCTATTTATTGTTGTGTGAATGCTCCAAACATGTTTTCAACACCAAAATGCATCTATTTACTGTTGCGTGAATGCTCCAAACATGTTTTCAACACCAAAATGCATCTATTTATTGTTGTGTGAATGCTCCAAACATGTTTTCTACACCAAAATGCATCTATTTATTGTTGTGTGAATGCTCCAAACATGTTTTCAACACCAAAATGCATCTATTTATTGTTGCGTGAATGCTCCAAACATGTTTTCAACACCAAAATGCATCTATTTACTGTTGTGTGAATGCTCCAAACATGTTTTCAACACCAAAATGCATCTATTTACTGTTGCGTGAATGCTCCAAACATATGTTTTCTACACCAAAATGCATCTATTTATTGTTGCGTGAATGCTCCAAACATGTTTTCAACGCCAAAATGCATCTATTTATTGTTGTGTGAATGCTCCAAACATGTTTTCAACGCCAAAATGCATCTATTTATTGTTGTGTGAATGCTCCAAACATGTTTTCTACACCAAAATGCATCTATTTATTGTTGCGTGAATGCTCCAAACATGTTTTCAACACCAAAATGCATCTATTTATTGTTGTGTGAATGCTCCAAACATGTTTTCTACACCAAAATGCATCTATTTATTGTTGTGTGAATGCTCCAAACATGTTTTCTACACCAAAATGCATCTATTTATTGTTGCGTGAATGCTCCAAACATATGTTTTCTACACCAAAATGCATCTATTTACTGTTGCGTGAATGCTCCAAACATATGTTTTCTACACCAAAATGCATCTATTTATTGTTGCGTGAATGCTCCAAACATGTTTTCAACACCAAAATGCATCTATTTATTGTTGTGTGAATGCTCCAAACATGTTTTCTACACCAAAATGCATCTATTTATTGTTGTGTGAATGCTCCAAACATGTTTTCAACACCAAAATGCATCTATTTATTGTTGTGTGAATGCTCCAAACATGTTTTCAACACCAAAATGCATCTATTTATTGTTGCGTGAATGCTCCAAACATGTTTTCAACACCAAAATGCATCTATTTACTGTTGTGTGAATGCTCCAAACATGTTTTCAACACCAAAATGCATCTATTTATTGTTGTGTGAATGCTCCAAACATGTTTTCAACACCAAAATGCATCTATTTATTGTTGCGTGAACGCTCCAAACATGTTTTCTCCACCAAAATGCATCTATTTATTGTTGTGTGAATGCTCCAAACATGTTTTCTACACCAAAATGCATCTATTTATTGTTGTGTGAATGCTCCAAACATATGTTTTCAACACCAAAATGCATCTATTTATTGTTGTGTGAATGCTCCAAACATGTTTTCTACACCAAAATGCATCTATTTATTGTTGTGTGAATGCTCCAAACATGTTTTCAACACCAAAATGCATCTATTTATTGTTGTGTGAATGCTCCAAACATATGTTTTCAACACCAAAATGCATCTATTTATTGTTGTGTGAATGCTCCAAACATATGTTTTCAACACCAAAATGCATCTATTTACTGTTGCATGAATGCTCCAAACATGTTTTCAACACCAAAATGCATCTATTTATTGTTGCGTGAATTCTCCAAACATGTTTTCAACACCAAAATGCATCTATTTATTGTTGTGTGAATGCTCCAAACATGTTTTCAACACCAAAATGCATCTATCTATTGTTGCGTGAATGCTCCAAACATGTTTTCTACACCAAAATGCATCTGTTTATTGTTGTGTGAATGCTCCAAACATGTTTTCAACACCAAAATGCATCTATTTATTGTTGTGTGAATGCTCCAAACATATGTTTTCTACACCAAAATGCATCTATTTATTGTTGTGTGAATGCTCCAAACATGTTTTCAACACCAAAATGCATCTATTTATTGTTGTGTGAGTGCTCCAAACATGTTTTCAACACCAAAATGCATCTATTTATTGTTGTGTGAATGCTTCAAACATATGTTTTCAACACCAAAATGCATCTATTTATTGTTGTGTGAATGCTCCAAACATGTTTTCAACACCAAAATGCATCTATTTATTGTTGTGTGAATGCTCCAAACATGTTTTCAACACCAAAATGCATCTATTTATTGTTGTGTGAATGCTCCAAACATGTTTTCTACACCAAAATGCATCTATTTATTGTTGTGTGAATGCTCCAAACATGTTTTCAACACCAAAATGCATCTATTTATTGTTGTGTGAATGCTCCAAACATGTTTTCAACACCAAAATGCATCTATTTATTGTTGCGTGAATGCTCCAAACATGTTTTGTACACCAAAATTGATCTATTTATTGTTGTGTGAATGCTCCAAACATGTTTTCAACACCAAAATGCATCTATTTATTGTTGTGTGAGTGCTCCAAACATGTTTTCAACACCAAAATGCATCTATTTATTGTTGCGTGAATGCTCCAAACATGTTTTCAACACCAAAATGCATCTATTTATTGTTGTGTGAGTGCTCCAAACATGTTTTCAACACCAAAATGCATCTATCTATTGTTGTGTGAATGCTCCAAACATATGTTTTCTACACCAAAATGCATCTATATATTGTTGTGTGAATGCTCCAAACATGTTTTCAACACCAAAATGCATCTATTTATTGTTGTTTGAATGCTCCAAACATATGTTTTCAACACCAAAATGCATCTATTTATTGTTGTGTGAATGCTCCAAACATGTTTTCAACACCAAAATGCATCTATTTATTGTTGCGTGAATGCTCCAAACATGTTTTCAACACCAAAATGCATCTATTTATTGTTGTGTGAATGCTCCAAACATGTTTTCAACGCCAAAATGCATCGATTTATTGTTGTGTGAATGCTCCAAACATGTTTTCAACACCAAAATGCATCTATTTACTGTTGTGTGAATGCTCCAAACATGTTTTCAACACCAAAATGCATCTATTTACTGTTGTGTGAATGCTCCAAACATGTTTTCAACACCAAAATGCATCTATTTATTGTTGTGTGAATGCTCCAAACATGTTTTCAACACCAAAATGCATCTATTTACTGTTGTGTGAATGCTCCAAACATGTTTTCAACACCAAAATGCATCTATTTATTGTTGTGTGAATGCTCCAAGCATGTTTTCAACACCAAAATGCATCTATTTATTGTTGTGTGAATGCTTCAAACATGTTTTCAACACCAAAATGCATCTATTTACTGTTGCGTGAATGCTCCAAACATATGTTTTCTACACCAAAATGCATCTATTTATTGTTGCGTGAATGCTCCAAACATGTTTTCAACACCAAAATGCATCTATTTATTGTTGTGTGAATGCTCCAAACATGTTTTCTACACCAAAATGCATCTATTTATTGTTGTGTGAATGCTCCAAACATGTTTTCAACACCAAAATGCATCTATTTATTGTTGTGTGAATGCTCCAAACATGTTTTCAACACCAAAATGCATCTATTTATTGTTGCGTGAATGCTCCAAACATGTTTTCAACACCAAAATGCATCTATTTACTGTTGTGTGAATGCTCCAAACATGTTTTCAACACCAAAATGCATCTATTTACTGTTGCGTGAATGCTCCAAACATATGTTTTCTACACCAAAATGCATCTATTTATTGTTGCGTGAATGCTCCAAACATGTTTTCAACACCAAAATGCATCTATTTACTGTTGCGTGAATGCTCCAAACATGTTTTCAACACCAAAATGCATCTATTTATTGTTGTGTGAGTGCTCCAAACATGTTTTCAACACCAAAATGCATCTATTTACTGTTGTGTGAATGCTTCAAACATGTTTTCAACACCAAAATGCATCTATTTACTGTTGCGTGAATGCTCCAAACATGTTTTCAACACCAAAATGCATCTATTTATTGTTGTGTGAATGCTCCAAACATGTTTTGTACACCAAAATGCATCTATTTATTGTTGTGTGAATGCTCCAAACATGTTTTCAACACCAAAATGCATCTATTTATTGTTGCGTGAATGCTCCAAACATGTTTTCAACACCAAAATGCATCTATTTACTGTTGCGTGAATGCTCCAAACATGTTTTCAACACCAAAATGCATCTATTTATTGTTGTGTGAATGCTCCAAACATGTTTTCTACACCAAAATGCATCTATTTACTGTTGTGTGAATGCTTCAAACATGTTTTCAACACCAAAATGCATCTATTTATTGTTGTGTGAATGCTCCAAACATGTTTTCAACACCAAAATGCATCTATTTATTGTTGCGTGAATGCTCCAAACATGTTTTCAACACCAAAATGCATCTATTTACTGTTGTGTGAATGCTCCAAACATGTTTTCAACACCAAAATGCATCTATTTATTGTTGTGTGAATGCTCCAAACATGTTTTTAACACCAAAATGCATCTATTTATTGTTGTGTGAATGCTCCAAACATGTTTTCAACACCAAAATGCATCTATTTATTGTTGTGTGAATGCTCCAAACATGTTTTCAACACCAAAATGCTCAAACGACTAATTGCCTTTCAATCTCCAACAAACAAAAAGACAAGGAAGCCATCCTCAGTGAGTCACCAATGTAGGAAGAGAGAATTCTTCATGAATTCATAGTGAGCTTTTTTTTCGCCTACTAAGCAGGGTTAAGAGGAGGTGAGCTAAAAATGACGCATGGGAAGAGAAGCGAGAATACTTCATGTCCTTTTAGAGCCTCCCTGAAATAACACGGAACTGTATCCGCCTTCCTTTTTTTAACATGAAATGTAAAAGAGGAAATGACAGACACCCGGATTCATCATCAGACTTCACTCGCGCTCCCCCGAGCTGGGAGTCGCCAGGCAAGAGGCGGCGCCACTGACCTCTTGAGCGGGACATCGCCCGTCTGCTCGTCAACGTAGTCCTGCTTGAGCTCCTCGGGGACGTCGCTGTCGCTGTCGTACTCCTGATAAGCGCTCTTCTCCAGCTCGTCAGACTCGTACTTGGAAAAAAAAGACACAAAAAAGATGAGTTGTACAGAAAAATAAAAAATGGTCAACGCTTGAAAATTTGTCCCACGGACCGGTTGGGGGGGTGGAATTTCTTTTTTGTCTTTTTTTTTTTTTTTTCATAAAGAAATACAATCATGTGTGCTTACGGACTGTATACCTGCAGACTGTATTGATCTATATTGACATACACATACACAATATGTATATATTGTGTTTTTTATGTTGATTTAATTTAAAAAAAAAAAAAATAAAATAAAATAAATAAATAAAATTAAAAACATTTTTTTTTAAATTAAATCAACATAAAAAACACAATATATACATATTGTGTATGTGTATGTCAATATAGATCAATACAGTCTGCAGGTATACAGTCCGTAAGCACACATGATTGTATTTCTTTATGAAAAAAAAAAAAAAAAAAAAATTATTATTATTATTTTTTTTTTTTTAATTAAATCAACATAAAAAACACAATATATACATATTGTGTATGTGTATGTCAATATAGATCAATACAGTCTGCAGGTATACAGTCCGTAAGCACACATGATTGTATTTCTTTATGAAAAAAAAAATATATATATATTAATTTAATTATTATTATTTTTTTTTTTAATTAAATCAACATAAAAAACACAATATATACATATTGTGTATGTGTATGTCAATATAGATCAATACAGTCTGCAGGTATACAGTCCGTAAGCACACATGATTGGATTTCTTTATGAAAAAAAAAAAAAAAAAAAATTAATTTAATTTTTTTTTTTTTTTTTTTTTTTTTAAATTAAATCAACATAAAAAACACAATATATACATATTGTGTATGTGTATGTCAATATAGATCAATACAGTCTGCAGGTATACAGTCCGTAAGCACACATGATTGTATTTCTTTATGAAAAAAAATATATATATAAAAAATAAAATAATTTAAATTTTTTTTTTTTTTTTTTTTTTTTAAGTTCTTGCGCGGCCCGGTACCAATCGGTCCGCGAACCTGTACTGGGCCGCGCAAGAAATTGAAAAAAAAAAAAAAAAAATTACAATTAAATTTTTTTTTTTTTTTCGGTGGTTGGGGACCACTGATCTTCAGTACTCCAGTATGCAAGAGTCCAGATGCCATATTGATATTGGTCCGATATCAGCGAAAAGACAAAAAAAGTATTGGATGATATCGGCTTGCAGGTAAAGTATCGGATACAAGCAGGTTTGAAATATGCTCCAATAAGCACACAAGGTTGGGTAAACACTACAGCGTATAGGCGACTAAGAGCTGGCAGCTACACAACAGCCAAGCACACAAGCTAGACATACGTAATAAGTGTCCTTAATTGAACAATATTAAAACGGCAATAGTCAACATAAACAAGTAATAATTATGGTTAGATTACGGTGGTTGTCCCGGTACCAAAATGTATTTCGATATTTTTCGATACTTCTCTAAATAAAGGGGACCACAAAAAATGGCATTTTTGGCTTTATTTGAACAAAAAATCTTAGTGTACATGAAACATATGTTTATTATTGTCATTTAGTCCTTAAATAAAATAGTGAACATACTAGACAACTTGTCTTTTAGTAGTACGTAAACAAACAAAGACTCCTAATTAGTCTGCAACGTATGCAGTAACATATTGTGTCATTTATACACCTATTATTTTGTACACATTATGACGGACAAACTGTAAAAATTAATTATTAACCTACTTGTTAATTTCCTGTTAATATCTGCTTACTTTCTGTTTCAACATGTTCTATCTACACTTCTGTTAAAATGTAATAATCACTTATTCTTCTCTTCTTTGATACTTGACATTAGTTTTGGATGATACCACACATTTAGGTATCGATCCGATACCAAGTAGTTACAGGATCATACATTGCTCATATTCAAAGTCCTCATGTGTCCAGGGACGTATTTCCTGAGTTTGTAAACATGAATTTAAAAAAAAAAAAAAGAAGATTTTGTGACGCTAAAAAATATCGATGTAATCATAGTAATATCAACTAGATACACTCTTGTATTTGGTATCGTTACAGTGGATGTCAGGTGTAGATCCACCCATGGCATTTGTATCCTCCTACAGTGTGTAGTGAAGCATGTTTAGCTATTCCTCGCTGACGTATGCAGTAACATATTGTGTCATTTATACACCTATTATTTTGTACACATTATGAGGGACAAACTGTAAAAAAATGTTTATTACTCCACTTGTTCATTTACTGTTAATATCTGCTTATTTTGTGTTTCAACATGTTCTATCTACACTTCTGTTAAAATGTAATAATCACTTATTCTTCTCTTCTTTGATACTTTACATTAGTTTTGGATGATACCACACATTCAGGTATCGATCCGATACCAAATCGTTACAGTATCATACATTGGTCATATTCAAAGTCCTCGTGTGTCCAGGGGACGTATTTCCTGACTTTATAAACATAATATTAATTTTTTTTTTAAAAGGAAAAAAGATTTTGTGATGCTAAAAAATATCGATGTAATCATAGTAGTATCAACTAGATACCAATGATTGTCACACACACACTAGGTGTGGTGAAATTTGTCCTTGTTCACCCCCTGGGAGGTGAGGGGAGCAGTGAGCAGCACTGGTGATTTAACCCCCAATTCCAACCCTTGAATTGGGGGTTGTACTTGGTATCATTACAGTGGATATCAGGTATAGATCCACCCATGGTGTTTCTTTACATTGTGACGCCGGCGAGCTATTGTATCCTCCTACGGTGTGTAGTGAAGCATGTTTAGCTATTCCTCGTCCTCCAGTGATAATATTACATGTAAAAAACGTACTTTATTTGTCGCCATGGAGGCGAGCATTAGTGATTTAGAAGTAGCTAAAACACTGCGGATGGACATTAGCCGCTAACTAGCTAGCCATGTCTTAAAGCACCTCTTCCTGAGGGTGTTTCAGTGTTATAACTTCACCTTTTTCTTTAGTTTTTACACCAAAATGCATCAATTTTCCCTTTTCTGTCTACACGCTGTGTCTGCTTGTAAGTACTCTGTGTGTGTGCACTGCCGAACATGCTCCTCTGCTTGTAAAACCAGCAATGTCATGACATAACGACGCGCCGTCATGCCCGTTAAAAAAATAAATAAATACATTGGTACTTTTCAAACAGAGTATAGTACCATTTTTGATTGATTAGTACCGCGATACTATACTAGTACCGGTATACTATACTAGTACCGGTATACTATACTAGTACCGGTATACCGCACAACCCTAAGTTAGACATTACTTGCAGGTACAAAGTCTCCAAGGCAGAAGCGTATTAGAAAGTATCCAGCAACAAACGTGTCCGCATCATTTAACTTACTGTGTCATGATGAGCTTAACTTAATGAATGATTGTGGCTCAAAAAAAAACGACTGACCACACCACTTCAATTTAAAGACAGTATGAATCTGTCTTCACGGTAGTGCTTTTCATTACCACCATGGTTTTGCGAGTGGAGGTACATTTAATGGCAACAGGAAGTAGATTGTTCCAGCACAGACGGAGGCCCCCAGGTGGAACTAAATAGAAGTCCTTCATGAGAATCGGGTGTGCTGGCAGGACATGGAACAGAAAGTGCAGGTGCTTCACAACACAGAGACCAAACAGGAAGTACTGACAAAAACAAGAGCACCAGGACAGGAAGTGATTCAAAGAACAGAGGAAGTGGAAACTAGAAATAAGAGCACTAAACAGGAAGTAAGACGGCAAAGACGGGAAAACACAAACATGACCAAACTGTCAGTAACCTTTTTTTAACATTCCACACAGCAAAAAAATACAAGTATGTCCAATGATTCATGCTGATTCACGTATCGGCTTTTTATCAGTATCGGACAGTACTCAAGGTTGCAATATCGATATCGTGAACAATTTGTATCGGGACACCCCCTAAAGAAACATACTTTAGAGTATTACGCAGGGTACATTGTTTTTAAAATACACTTTTATTAACCCCTTCAAAAAATAGAAGGACACTCATTACTCGTTTATTATATTTGTGCAGCCCTTTGAGACACTTGTGATTTAGGGCTATATAAATAAACATTGATTGATTGATTGATATTACTGTTGTTTCCACACATAACCACCATAAATGAACTCCCGCCAAGTAGGAAGCATAAGTTACATATATATATATATATATATATATATATATATTATATATATATATATATATATATATATATATATATATATTTATATATTTATATATATATATATATATATATATATATATATTTATATATACATATATATATAATATATATATATATATATATATATATATACATATATATATATATATATATAGTATATATTATATATATACACACACACATTTACATATATATATATATATATATATATATATATATATATATATATATATGTAAATGTGTGTGTGTGTATATATATATATACTATATATATATATATATATATATATATATATATATATATATATATATATATATATATATATATATATATATATATATATATAGTATATATATATAACAATTTGGCTGGGGCCGCGCTATACTATATATATATATTATATATATATATATATATATATATATATATATATATATATATATATATATATATATATATATATATATATATATAATATTTATATATATATATATATATATATATATACATATATATATATATTATATATATATATATATATATACATATATATATATATATATATATATATATATATATATACTATATATATATATATATATATATATATATATATATATATATATATATATATATATATATATATATATATAGTATATATATATATATATATATATATATATAATATATATATATCTATATATATATATATATATATATATATAATAATAGCGCGGCCCCAGCCAAATTGTTTTACCCCAATGCGGCCCTAGAGTCAAAATGTTGGG
>NC_084750.1:12816663-12847664 GCF_033978785.1 Entelurus aequoreus | reverse complement strand
TGTGTGTGTGTATAATACAAGAAGTAGTAGTAATGTGTGTGTGTATAATGCAAGAAGTAGTAGTAATGTGTGTGTGTATAATACAAGAAGTAGTAGTAATGTGTGTGTGTATAATACAAGAAGTAGTAGCAATGTGTGTGTGTGTGTGTATAATACAAGAAGTAGTAGTAATGTGTGTGTGTGTATAATACAAGAAGTAGTAGTAATGTGTGTGTGTATAATACAAGAAGTAGTAGTAATGTGTGTGTGTATAATACAAGTAGTAGTAATGTGTGTGTGTATAATACAAGAAGTAGTAGTAATGTGTGTGTGTATAATACAAGAAGTAGTAGTAATGTGTGTGTGTATAATGCAAGAAGTAGTAGTAATGTGTGTGTGTATAATGCAAGAATTAGTAGTAATGTGTGTGTGTGTGTAATACAAGTAGTAGTAGTAATGTGTGTGTGTATAATACAAGAAGTAGTAGTAATGTGTGTGTGTATAATACAAGAAGTAGTAGTAATGTGTGTGTGTATAATGCAAGAAGTAGTAGTAATGTGTGTGTGTATAATACAAGAAGTAGTAGTAATGTGTGTGAGTGTATAATACAAGAAGTAGTAGTAATGTGTGTGTGTATAATGCAAGAAGTAGTAGTAATGTGTGTGTGTATAATGCAAGAAGTAGTAGTAATGTGTGTGTGTATAATACAAGAAGTAGTAGTAATGTGTGTGTGTGTATAATACAAGTAGTAGTAATGTGTGTGTGTATAATACAAGAAGTAGTAGTAATGTGTGTGTGTATAATACAAGAAGTAGTAGTAATGTGTGTGTGTATAATGCAAGAAGTAGTAGTAATGTGTGTGTGTATAATACAAGAAGTAGTAGTAATGTGTGTGTGTATAATACAAGAAGTAGTAGTAATGTGTGTGTGTATAATACAAGTAGTAGTAATGTGTGTGTGTATAATACAAGTAGTAGTAGTAATGTGTGTGTGTATAATGCAAGAAGTAGTAGTAATGTGTGTGTGTATAATGCAAGAAGTAGTAGTAATGTGTGTGTGTATAATACAAGAAGTAGTAGTAATGTGTGTGTGTATAATACAAGTAGTAGTAATGTGTGTGTGTATAATACAAGAAGTAGTAGTAATGTGTGTGTGTATAATGCAAGAAGTAGTAGTAATGTGTGTGTGTATAATACAAGAAGTAGTAGTAATGTGTGTGTGTATAATGCAAGAAGTAGTAGTAATGTGTGTGTGTATAATGCAAGTAGTAGTAGTAATGTGTGTGTGTATAATACAAGAAGTAGTAGTAATGTGTGTGTGTGTGTATAATACAGGAAGTAGTAGTAATGTGTGTGTGTGTATAATACAGGAAGTAGTAGTAATGTGTGTGTGAGTGTATAATACAAGAAGTAGTAGTAATGTGTGTGTGTGTATAATACAAGTAGTAGTAGTAATGTGTGTGTGAGTGTATAATACAAGAAGTAGTAGTAATGTGTGTGTGTATAATACAAGTAGTAGTAGTAATGTGTGTGAGTGTATAATACAAGAAGTAGTAGTAATGTGTGTGTGTATAATGCAAGAAGTAGTAGTAATGTGTGTGAGTGTATAATACAAGAAGTAGTAGTAATGTGTGTGTGTATAATGCAAGAAGTAGTAGTAATGTGTGTGTGTATAATACAAGAAGTAGTAGTAATGTGTGTGTGTATAATGCAAGAAGTAGTAGTAATGTGTGTGTGTATAATGCAAGTAGTAGTAGTAATGTGTGTGTGTATAATACAAGAAGTAGTAGTAATGTGTGTGTGTGTGTATAATACAGGAAGTAGTAGTAATGTGTGTGTGTGTATAATACAGGAAGTAGTAGTAATGTGTGTGTGAGTGTATAATACAAGAAGTAGTAGTAATGTGTGTGTGTGTATAATACAAGTAGTAGTAGTAATGTGTGTGTGAGTGTATAATGCAAGAAGTAGTAGTAATGTGTGTGTGTATAATACAAGAAGTAGTAGTAATGTGTGTGTGTATAATGCAAGAAGTAGTAGTAATGTGTGTGTGTGTATAATACAGGAAGTAGTAGTAATGTGTGTGTGTGTATAATACAAGAAGTAGTAGTAATGTGTGTGTATAATGCAAGTAGTAGTAGTAATGTGTGTGTGTATAATACAAGAAGTAGTAGTAATGTGTGTGTGTGTGTATAATACAGGAAGTAGTAGTAATGTGTGTGTGTGTATAATACAGGAAGTAGTAGTAATGTGTGTGTGTGTATAATACAAGAAGTAGTAGTAATGTGTGTGTATAATGCAAGTAGTAGTAGTAATGTGTGTGTGTATAATACAAGAAGTAGTAGTAATGTGTGTGTGTATAATGCAAGAAGTAGTAGTAATGTGTGTGTGTATAATGCAAGAAGTAGTAGTAATGTGTGTGTGTATAATACAAGTAGTAGTAATGTGTGTGTGTATAATACAAGAAGTAGTAGTAATGTGTGTGTGTATAATGCAAGAAGTAGTAGTAATGTGTGTGTGTATAATACAAGAAGTAGTAGTAATGTGTGTGTGTATAATGCAAGAAGTAGTAGTAATGTGTGTGTGTATAATACAAGAAGTAGTAGTAATGTGTGTGTGTATAATACAAGTAGTAGTAATGTGTGTGTGTATAATACAAGAAGTAGTAGTAATGTGTGTGTGTATAATACAAGTAGTAGTAATGTGTGTGTGTATAATACAAGAAGTAGTAGTAATGTGTGTGTGTATAATACAAGTAGTAGTAATGTGTGTGTGTATAATGCAAGAAGTAGTAGTAATGTGTGTGTGTATAATGCAAGAAGTAGTAGTAATGTGTGTGTGTATAATACAAGAAGTAGTAGTAATGTGTGTGTGTATAATACAAGTAGTAGTAATGTGTGTGTGTGTATAATACAAGAAGTAGTAGTAATGTGTGTGTGTATAATACAAGAAGTAGTAGTAATGTGTGTGTGTATAATGCAAGAAGTAGTAGTAATGTGTGTGTGTATAATGCAAGAAGTAGTAGTAATGTGTGTGTGTATAATACAAGAAGTAGTAGTAATGTGTGTGTGTATAATACAAGTAGTAGTAATGTGTGTGTATAATACAAGAAGTAGTAGTAATGTGTGTGTGTATAATGCAAGAAGTAGTAGTAATGTGTGTGTGTATAATACAAGAAGTAGTAGTAATGTGTGTGTGTATAATACAAGAAGTAGTAGTAATGTGTGTGTGTATAATGCAAGAAGTAGTAGTAATGTGTGTGTGTATAATGCAAGAAGTAGTAGTAATGTGTGTGTGTATAATACAAGAAGTAGTAGTAATGTGTGTGTGTATAATACAAGAAGTAGTAGTAATGTGTGTGTGTATAATGCAAGAAGTAGTAGTAATGTGTGTGTGTATAATACAAGAAGTAGTAGTAATGTGTGTGTGTATAATACAAGAAGTAGTAGTAATGTGTGTGTGTATAATACAAGAAGTAGTAGTAATGTGTGTGTGTATAATGCAAGAAGTAGTAGTAATGTGTGTGTGTGTGTATAATGCAAGTAGTAGTAGTAATGTGTGTGTGTATAATACAAGAAGTAGTAGTAATGTGTGTGTGTGTGTATAATACAGGAAGTAGTAGTAATGTGTGTGTGTGTATAATACAGGAAGTAGTAGTAATGTGTGTGTGTATAATACAGGAAGTAGTAGTAATGTGTGTGTGTGTATAATACAAGAAGTAGTAGTAATGTGTGTGTATAATGCAAGTAGTAGTAGTAATGTGTGTGTGTATAATACAAGAAGTAGTAGTAATGTGTGTGTGTATAATGCAAGAAGTAGTAGTAATGTGTGTGTGTATAATGCAAGAAGTAGTAGTAATGTGTGTGTGTATAATACAAGTAGTAGTAATGTGTGTGTGTATAATACAAGAAGTAGTAGTATGTGTGTGTGTATAATGCAAGAAGTAGTAGTAATGTGTGTGTGTATAATACAAGAAGTAGTAGTAATGTGTGTGTGTATAATACAAGAAGTAGTAGCAATGTGTGTGTGTGTGTATAATACAAGAAGTAGTAGTAATGTGTGTGTGTGTATAATACAAGAAGTAGTAGTAATGTGTGTGTGTATAATACAAGAAGTAGTAGTAATGTGTGTGTGTATAATACAAGTAGTAGTAATGTGTGTGTGTATAATACAAGAAGTAGTAGTAATGTGTGTGTGTATAATACAAGAAGTAGTAGTAATGTGTGTGTGTATAATGCAAGAAGTAGTAGTAATGTGTGTGTGTATAATGCAAGAAGTAGTAGTAATGTGTGTGTGTGTGTAATACAAGTAGTAGTAGTAATGTGTGTGTGTATAATACAAGAAGTAGTAGTAATGTGTGTGTGTATAATACAAGAAGTAGTAGTAATGTGTGTGTGTATAATGCAAGAAGTAGTAGTAATTGTGTGTGTGTATAATACAAGAAGTAGTAGTAATGTGTGTGTGTATAATACAAGAAGTAGTAGTAATGTGTGTGTGTATAATGCAAGAAGTAGTAGTAATGTGTGTGTGTATAATGCAAGAAGTAGTAGTAATGTGTGTGTGTATAATACAAGAAGTAGTAGTAATGTGTGTGTGTGTGTATAATACAAGTAGTAGTAATGTGTGTGTGTATAATACAAGAAGTAGTAGTAATGTGTGTGTGTATAATACAAGAAGTAGTAGTAATGTGTGTGTGTATAATGCAAGAAGTAGTAGTAATGTGTGTGTGTATAATACAAGAAGTAGTAGTAATGTGTGTGTGTATAATACAAGAAGTAGTAGTAATGTGTGTGTGTATAATACAAGTAGTAGTAATGTGTGTGTGTATAATACAAGTAGTAGTAGTAATGTGTGTGTGTATAATGCAAGAAGTAGTAGTAATGTGTGTGTGTATAATGCAAGAAGTAGTAGTAATGTGTGTGTGTATAATACAAGAAGTAGTAGTAATGTGTGTGTGTATAATACAGAAGTAGTAGTAATGTGTGTGTGTATAATACAAGAAGTAGTAGTAATGTGTGTGTGTATAATGCAAGAAGTAGTAGTAATGTGTGTGTGTATAATACAAGAAGTAGTAGTAATGTGTGTGTGTATAATGCAAGAAGTAGTAGTAATGTGTGTGTGTATAATGCAAGTAGTAGTAGTAATGTGTGTGTGTATAATACAAGAAGTAGTAGTAATGTGTGTGTGTGTGTATAATACAGAAGTAGTAGTAATGTGTGTGTGTGTATAATACAGAAGTAGTAGTAATGTGTGTGTGTATAATACAAGAAGTAGTAGTAATGTGTGTGTGTGTATAATACAAGTAGTAGTAGTAATGTGTGTGTGAGTGTATAATACAAGAAGTAGTAGTAATGTGTGTGTGTATAATACAAGTAGTAGTAGTAATGTGTGTGTGTATAATACAAGAAGTAGTAGTAATGTGTGTGTGTATAATACAAGTAGTAGTAGTAATGTGTGTGTGTATAATACAAGAAGTAGTAGTAATGTGTGTGAGTGTATAATACAAGAAGTAGTAGTAATGTGTGTGTGTATAATGCAAGAAGTAGTAGTAATGTGTGTGTGTATAATACAAGAAGTAGTAGTAATGTGTGTGTGTATAATACAAGAAGTAGTAGTAATGTGTGTGTGTATAATGCAAGTAGTAGTAGTAATGTGTGTGTGTATAATACAAGAAGTAGTAGTAATGTGTGTGTGTGTATAATACAGAAGTAGTAGTAATGTGTGTGTGTGTATAATACAGAAGTAGTAGTAATGTGTGTGTAGTGTATAATACAAGAAGTAGTAGTAATGTGTGTGTGTGTATAATACAAGTAGTAGTAGTAATGTGTGTGTGTGTATAATGCAAGAAGTAGTAGTAATGTGTGTGTGTATAATACAAGAAGTAGTAGTAATGTGTGTGTGTATAATGCAAGAAGTAGTAGTAATGTGTGTGTGTGTATAATACAGGAAGTAGTAGTAATGTGTGTGTGTGTATAATACAAGAAGTAGTAGTAATGTGTGTGTATAATGCAAGTAGTAGTAGTAATGTGTGTGTGTATAATACAAGAAGTAGTAGTAATGTGTGTGTGTGTGTATAATACAGGAAGTAGTAGTAATGTGTGTGTGTGTATAATACAGGAAGTAGTAGTAATGTGTGTGTGTGTATAATACAAGAAGTAGTAGTAATGTGTGTGTATAATGCAAGTAGTAGTAGTAATGTGTGTGTGTATAATACAAGAAGTAGTAGTAATGTGTGTGTGTATAATGCAAGAAGTAGTAGTAATGTGTGTGTGTATAATGCAAGAAGTAGTAGTAATGTGTGTGTGTATAATACAAGTAGTAGTAATGTGTGTGTGTATAATACAAGAAGTAGTAGTAATGTGTGTGTGTATAATGCAAGAAGTAGTAGTAATGTGTGTGTGTATAATACAAGAAGTAGTAGTAATGTGTGTGTGTATAATGCAAGAAGTAGTAGTAATGTGTGTGTGTATAATACAAGAAGTAGTAGTAATGTGTGTGTGTATAATACAAGTAGTAGTAATGTGTGTGTGTATAATACAAGAAGTAGTAGTAATGTGTGTGTGTATAATACAAGTAGTAGTAATGTGTGTGTGTATAATACAAGAAGTAGTAGTAATGTGTGTGTGTATAATACAAGAAGTAGTAGTAATGTGTGTGTGTATAATGCAAGAAGTAGTAGTAATGTGTGTGTGTATAATGCAAGAAGTAGTAGTAATGTGTGTGTGTATAATACAAGAAGTAGTAGTAATGTGTGTGTGTATAATACAAGTAGTAGTAATGTGTGTGTGTGTATAATACAAGAAGTAGTAGTAATGTGTGTGTGTATAATACAAGAAGTAGTAGTAATGTGTGTGTGTATAATGCAAGAAGTAGTAGTAATGTGTGTGTGTATAATGCAAGAAGTAGTAGTAATGTGTGTGTGTATAATACAAGAAGTAGTAGTAATGTGTGTGTGTATAATACAAGTAGTAGTAATGTGTGTGTATAATACAAGAAGTAGTAGTAATGTGTGTGTGTATAATGCAAGAAGTAGTAGTAATGTGTGTGTGTATAATACAAGAAGTAGTAGTAATGTGTGTGTGTATAATACAAGAAGTAGTAGTAATGTGTGTGTGTATAATGCAAGAAGTAGTAGTAATGTGTGTGTGTATAATGCAAGAAGTAGTAGTAATGTGTGTGTGTATAATACAAGAAGTAGTAGTAATGTGTGTGTGTATAATACAAGAAGTAGTAGTAATGTGTGTGTGTATAATGCAAGAAGTAGTAGTAATGTGTGTGTGTATAATACAAGAAGTAGTAGTAATGTGTGTGTGTATAATACAAGAAGTAGTAGTAATGTGTGTGTGTATAATACAAGAAGTAGTAGTAATGTGTGTGTGTATAATGCAAGAAGTAGTAGTAATGTGTGTGTGTGTGTATAATGCAAGTAGTAGTAGTAATGTGTGTGTGTATAATACAAGAAGTAGTAGTAATGTGTGTGTGTGTGTATAATACAGGAAGTAGTAGTAATGTGTGTGTGTGTATAATACAGGAAGTAGTAGTAATGTGTGTGTGTGTATAATACAGAAGTAGTAGTAATGTGTGTGTGTGTATAATACAAGAAGTAGTAGTAATGTGTGTGTATAATGCAAGTAGTAGTAGTAATGTGTGTGTGTATAATACAAGAAGTAGTAGTAATGTGTGTGTGTATAATGCAAGAAGTAGTAGTAATGTGTGTGTGTATAATGCAAGAAGTAGTAGTAATGTGTGTGTGTATAATACAAGTAGTAGTAATGTGTGTGTGTATAATACAAGAAGTAGTAGTAATGTGTGTGTGTATAATGCAAGAAGTAGTAGTAATGTGTGTGTGTATAATACAAGAAGTAGTAGTAATGTGTGTGTGTATAATACAAGAAGTAGTAGCAATGTGTGTGTGTGTGTGTATAATACAAGAAGTAGTAGTAATGTGTGTGTGTGTATAATACAAGAAGTAGTAGTAATGTGTGTGTGTATAATACAAGAAGTAGTAGTAATGTGTGTGTGTATAATACAAGTAGTAGTAATGTGTGTGTGTATAATACAAGAAGTAGTAGTAATGTGTGTGTGTATAATACAAGAAGTAGTAGTAATGTGTGTGTGTATAATGCAAGAAGTAGTAGTAATGTGTGTGTGTATAATGCAAGAAGTAGTAGTAATGTGTGTGTGTGTGTAATACAAGTAGTAGTAGTAATGTGTGTGTGTATAATACAAGAAGTAGTAGTAATGTGTGTGTGTATAATACAAGAAGTAGTAGTAATGTGTGTGTGTATAATGCAAGAAGTAGTAGTAATGTGTGTGTGTATAATACAAGAAGTAGTAGTAATGTGTGTGAGTGTATAATACAAGAAGTAGTAGTAATGTGTGTGTGTATAATGCAAGAAGTAGTAGTAATGTGTGTGTGTATAATGCAAGAAGTAGTAGTAATGTGTGTGTGTATAATACAAGAAGTAGTAGTAATGTGTGTGTGTGTGTATAATACAAGTAGTAGTAATGTGTGTGTGTATAATACAAGAAGTAGTAGTAATGTGTGTGTGTATAATACAAGAAGTAGTAGTAATGTGTGTGTGTATAATGCAAGAAGTAGTAGTAATGTGTGTGTGTATAATACAAGAAGTAGTAGTAATGTGTGTGTGTATAATACAAGAAGTAGTAGTAATGTGTGTGTGTATAATACAAGTAGTAGTAATGTGTGTGTGTATAATACAAGTAGTAGTAGTAATGTGTGTGTGTATAATGCAAGAAGTAGTAGTAATGTGTGTGTGTATAATGCAAGAAGTAGTAGTAATGTGTGTGTGTATAATACAAGAAGTAGTAGTAATGTGTGTGTGTATAATACAAGTAGTAGTAATGTGTGTGTGTATAATACAAGAAGTAGTAGTAATGTGTGTGTGTATAATGCAAGAAGTAGTAGTAATGTGTGTGTGTATAATACAAGAAGTAGTAGTAATGTGTGTGTGTATAATGCAAGAAGTAGTAGTAATGTGTGTGTGTATAATGCAAGTAGTAGTAGTAATGTGTGTGTGTATAATACAAGAAGTAGTAGTAATGTGTGTGTGTGTGTATAATACAGGAAGTAGTAGTAATGTGTGTGTGTGTATAATACAGGAAGTAGTAGTAATGTGTGTGTGAGTGTATAATACAAGAAGTAGTAGTAATGTGTGTGTGTGTATAATACAAGTAGTAGTAGTAATGTGTGTGAGTGTATAATACAAGAAGTAGTAGTAATGTGTGTGTGTATAATACAAGTAGTAGTAGTAATGTGTGTGTGTATAATACAAGAAGTAGTAGTAATGTGTGTGTGTATAATACAAGTAGTAGTAGTAATGTGTGTGTGTATAATACAAGAAGTAGTAGTAATGTGTGTGAGTGTATAATACAAGAAGTAGTAGTAATGTGTGTGTGTATAATGCAAGAAGTAGTAGTAATGTGTGTGTGTATAATACAAGAAGTAGTAGTAATGTGTGTGTGTATAATGCAAGAAGTAGTAGTAATGTGTGTGTGTATAATGCAAGTAGTAGTAGTAATGTGTGTGTGTATAATACAAGAAGTAGTAGTAATGTGTGTGTGTGTGTATAATACAGGAAGTAGTAGTAATGTGTGTGTGTATAATACAGGAAGTAGTAGTAATGTGTGTGTGAGTGTATAATACAAGAAGTAGTAGTAATGTGTGTGTGTGTATAATACAAGTAGTAGTAGTAATGTGTGTGTGAGTGTATAATGCAAGAAGTAGTAGTAATGTGTGTGTGTATAATACAAGAAGTAGTAGTAATGTGTGTGTGTATAATGCAAGAAGTAGTAGTAATGTGTGTGTGTGTATAATACAGGAAGTAGTAGTAATGTGTGTGTGTGTATAATACAAGAAGTAGTAGTAATGTGTGTGTATAATGCAAGTAGTAGTAGTAATGTGTGTGTGTATAATACAAGAAGTAGTAGTAATGTGTGTGTGTGTGTATAATACAGGAAGTAGTAGTAATGTGTGTGTGTGTATAATACAGGAAGTAGTAGTAATGTGTGTGTGTGTATAATACAAGAAGTAGTAGTAATGTGTGTGTATAATGCAAGTAGTAGTAGTAATGTGTGTGTGTATAATACAAGAAGTAGTAGTAATGTGTGTGTGTATAATGCAAGAAGTAGTAGTAATGTGTGTGTGTATAATGCAAGAAGTAGTAGTAATGTGTGTGTGTATAATACAAGTAGTAGTAATGTGTGTGTGTATAATACAAGAAGTAGTAGTAATGTGTGTGTGTATAATGCAAGAAGTAGTAGTAATGTGTGTGTGTATAATACAAGAAGTAGTAGTAATGTGTGTGTGTATAATGCAAGAAGTAGTAGTAATGTGTGTGTGTATAATACAAGAAGTAGTAGTAATGTGTGTGTGTATAATACAAGTAGTAGTAATGTGTGTGTGTATAATACAAGAAGTAGTAGTAATGTGTGTGTGTATAATACAAGTAGTAGTAATGTGTGTGTGTATAATACAAGAAGTAGTAGTAATGTGTGTGTGTATAATACAAGAAGTAGTAGTAATGTGTGTGTGTATAATGCAAGAAGTAGTAGTAATGTGTGTGTGTATAATGCAAGAAGTAGTAGTAATGTGTGTGTGTATAATACAAGAAGTAGTAGTAATGTGTGTGTGTATAATACAAGTAGTAGTAATGTGTGTGTGTGTATAATACAAGAAGTAGTAGTAATGTGTGTGTGTATAATACAAGAAGTAGTAGTAATGTGTGTGTGTATAATGCAAGAAGTAGTAGTAATGTGTGTGTGTATAATGCAAGAAGTAGTAGTAATGTGTGTGTGTATAATACAAGAAGTAGTAGTAATGTGTGTGTGTATAATACAAGTAGTAGTAATGTGTGTGTATAATACAAGAAGTAGTAGTAATGTGTGTGTGTATAATGCAAGAAGTAGTAGTAATGTGTGTGTGTATAATACAAGAAGTAGTAGTAATGTGTGTGTGTATAATACAAGAAGTAGTAGTAATGTGTGTGTGTATAATGCAAGAAGTAGTAGTAATGTGTGTGTGTATAATGCAAGAAGTAGTAGTAATGTGTGTGTGTATAATACAAGAAGTAGTAGTAATGTGTGTGTGTATAATACAAGAAGTAGTAGTAATGTGTGTGTGTATAATGCAAGAAGTAGTAGTAATGTGTGTGTGTATAATACAAGAAGTAGTAGTAATGTGTGTGTGTATAATACAAGAAGTAGTAGTAATGTGTGTGTGTATAATACAAGAAGTAGTAGTAATTGTGTGTGTGTATAATGCAAGAAGTAGTAGTAATGTGTGTGTGTGTGTATAATGCAAGTAGTAGTAGTAATGTGTGTGTGTATAATACAAGAAGTAGTAGTAATGTGTGTGTGTGTGTATAATACAGGAAGTAGTAGTAATGTGTGTGTGTGTATAATACAGGAAGTAGTAGTAATGTGTGTGTGTGTATAATACAGGAAGTAGTAGTAATGTGTGTGTGTGTATAATACAAGAAGTAGTAGTAATGTGTGTGTATAATGCAAGTAGTAGTAGTAATGTGTGTGTGTATAATACAAGAAGTAGTAGTAATGTGTGTGTGTATAATGCAAGAAGTAGTAGTAATGTGTGTGTGTATAATGCAAGAAGTAGTAGTAATGTGTGTGTGTATAATACAAGTAGTAGTAATGTGTGTGTGTATAATACAAGAAGTAGTAGTAATGTGTGTGTGTATAATGCAAGAAGTAGTAGTAATGTGTGTGTGTATAATACAAGAAGTAGTAGTAATGTGTGTGTGTATAATACAAGAAGTAGTAGCAATGTGTGTGTGTGTATAATACAAGAAGTAGTAGTAATGTGTGTGTGTGTATAATACAAGAAGTAGTAGTAATGTGTGTGTGTATAATACAAGAAGTAGTAGTAATGTGTGTGTGTATAATACAAGTAGTAGTAATGTGTGTGTGTATAATACAAGAAGTAGTAGTAATGTGTGTGTGTATAATACAAGAAGTAGTAGTAATGTGTGTGTGTATAATGCAAGAAGTAGTAGTAATGTGTGTGTGTATAATGCAAGAAGTAGTAGTAATGTGTGTGTGTGTGTAATACAAGTAGTAGTAGTAATGTGTGTGTGTATAATACAAGAAGTAGTAGTAATGTGTGTGTGTATAATACAAGAAGTAGTAGTAATGTGTGTGTGTATAATGCAAGAAGTAGTAGTAATGTGTGTGTGTATAATACAAGAAGTAGTAGTAATGTGTGTGAGTGTATAATACAAGAAGTAGTAGTAATGTGTGTGTGTATAATGCAAGAAGTAGTAGTAATGTGTGTGTGTATAATGCAAGAAGTAGTAGTAATGTGTGTGTGTATAATACAAGAAGTAGTAGTAATGTGTGTGTGTGTGTATAATACAAGTAGTAGTAATGTGTGTGTGTATAATACAAGAAGTAGTAGTAATGTGTGTGTGTATAATACAAGAAGTAGTAGTAATGTGTGTGTGTATAATGCAAGAAGTAGTAGTAATGTGTGTGTGTATAATACAAGAAGTAGTAGTAATGTGTGTGTGTATAATACAAGAAGTAGTAGTAATGTGTGTGTGTATAATACAAGTAGTAGTAATGTGTGTGTGTATAATACAAGTAGTAGTAGTAATGTGTGTGTGTATAATGCAAGAAGTAGTAGTAATGTGTGTGTGTATAATGCAAGAAGTAGTAGTAATGTGTGTGTGTATAATACAAGAAGTAGTAGTAATGTGTGTGTGTATAATACAAGTAGTAGTAATGTGTGTGTGTATAATACAAGAAGTAGTAGTAATGTGTGTGTGTATAATGCAAGAAGTAGTAGTAATGTGTGTGTGTATAATACAAGAAGTAGTAGTAATGTGTGTGTGTATAATGCAAGAAGTAGTAGTAATGTGTGTGTGTATAATGCAAGTAGTAGTAGTAATGTGTGTGTGTATAATACAAGAAGTAGTAGTAATGTGTGTGTGTGTGTGTATAATACAGGAAGTAGTAGTAATGTGTGTGTGTGTATAATACAGGAAGTAGTAGTAATGTGTGTGTGAGTGTATAATACAAGAAGTAGTAGTAATGTGTGTGTGTGTATAATACAAGTAGTAGTAGTAATGTGTGTGTGAGTGTATAATACAAGAAGTAGTAGTAATGTGTGTGTGTATAATACAAGTAGTAGTAGTAATGTGTGTGTGTATAATACAAGAAGTAGTAGTAATGTGTGTGTGTATAATACAAGTAGTAGTAGTAATGTGTGTGTGTATAATACAAGAAGTAGTAGTAATGTGTGTGAGTGTATAATACAAGAAGTAGTAGTAATGTGTGTGTGTATAATGCAAGAAGTAGTAGTAATGTGTGTGTGTATAATACAAGAAGTAGTAGTAATGTGTGTGTGTATAATGCAAGAAGTAGTAGTAATGTGTGTGTGTATAATGCAAGTAGTAGTAGTAATGTGTGTGTGTATAATACAAGAAGTAGTAGTAATGTGTGTGTGTGTGTATAATACAGGAAGTAGTAGTAATGTGTGTGTGTGTGTATAATACAGGAAGTAGTAGTAATGTGTGTGTGAGTGTATAATACAAGAAGTAGTAGTAATGTGTGTGTGTGTATAATACAAGTAGTAGTAGTAATGTGTGTGTGAGTGTATAATACAAGAAGTAGTAGTAATGTGTGTGTGTATAATACAAGTAGTAGTAGTAATGTGTGTGTGTATAATACAAGAAGTAGTAGTAATGTGTGTGAGTGTATAATACAAGAAGTAGTAGTAATGTGTGTGTGTATAATACAAGTAGTAGTAGTAATGTGTGTGTGTATAATACAAGAAGTAGTAGTAATGTGTGTGTGAGTGTATAATACAAGAAGTAGTAGTAATGTGTGTGTGTATAATACAAGAAGTAGTAGTAATGTGTGTGTGTGTATAATGCAAGAAGTAGTAGTAAAGTGTGTGTGTATAATACAAGAAGTAGTAGTAATGTGTGTGTGTGTGTATAATACAAGAAGTAGTAGTAATGTGTGTGTGTATAATGCAAGAAGTAGTAGTAATGTGTGTGTGTATAATGCAAGAAGTAGTAGTAATGTGTGTGTGTATAATGCAAGAAGTAGTAGTAATGTGTGTGTGTATAATACAAGTAGTAGTAATGTGTGTGTGTATAATACAAGAAGTAGTAGTAATGTGTGTGTGTATAATGCAAGAAGTAGTAGTAATGTGTGTGTGTATAATACAAGAAGTAGTAGTAATGTGTGTGTGTGTGTGTGTGTATAATACAGGAAGTAGTAGTAATGTGTGTGTGTGTATAATACAAGAAGTAGTAGTAATGTGTGTGTGTATAATACAAGAAGTAGTAGTAATGTGTGTGTGTGTGTGTATAATACAGGAAGTAGTAGTAATGTGTGTGTGTGTATAATACAAGAAGTAGTAGTAATGTGTGTGTGTATAATACAAGAAGTAGTAGTAATGTGTGTGTGTGTGTGTATAATACAGGAAGTAGTAGTAATGTGTGTGTGTGTGTATAATACAAGAAGTAGTAGTAATGTGTGTGTGTGTGTGTGTATAACACAGGAAGTAGTAGTAATGTGTGTGTGTGTATAATACAGGAAGTAGTAGTAATGTGTGTGTGTGTATAATACAGGAAGTAGTAGTAATGTGTGTGTGTGTGTATAATACAGGAAGTAGTAGTAATGTGTGTGTGTGTGTATAATACAGGAAGTAGTAGTAATGTGTGTGTGTGTGTATATTACAAGAAGTAGTAGTAATGTGTGTGTGTATAATGCAAGTAATGAAGTACAACTGACCTTGTGAAAGTACATGTAACCTTGAGTGAGTTCATCTGAACCTTCTCCTGAGAAGATGACAACACTGTCTGTCTGCTCTCTGATGTACTTGCTAATCAAATACATGCCTGCAGGAACAGCAAATATACCTCATTACACCGTATTATACTATACTATACTACACTATACTATACTACACTATACTACATTACACCATACTATACTATACTACACTACACTACATTACACCATGCTACACTACACCATGCTATACTATACTACACTACATTGCACCACGCTACACTACACCATACTATACTACACTACATTACACCATACTATACTATGTTATACTACACTACATTACACCATACTACACTGCACCATACTACACTACACTATACTATACTAGACTACACTACACCATGCTATACTATACTACACTACACCATGCTACACTACACCATACTATACTAGACTACAGTATACTACACTACACTATACTATATTATACCACACTAAACTGCATTACACCATACTACACTAGACTACAGTATACTACACTATACTAGACTACACTACACCCTACTATACTACACTACACCATACTATACTACACTATACTATACTACACTACACCATGCTACACTACACCATACTATACTAGACTACAGTATACTACACTACACTATACTATATTATACCACACTAAACTACATTACACCATACTACACTAGACTACAGTGTACTACACTATACTATACCACACTACATTACACTATACTAGACTACACTATACTAGACTACAGTATACTACACTACATTACACTATACTAGACTACACTATACTAGACTACAGTATACTACACTACATTACACCATACTATACTATATTATACCACACTACACTACAGTATACTACACTATACTATATTATACTACACTACACTATACTATATTATACTGCACTACACTATACTATATTATACCACACTACACTATACTATATTATACCACATTACACTAGACTACACACTACACTATACTATATTATACCACATTACACTAGACTACACACTATACTATATTATACCACATTACACTAGACTACACACTACACTATACTATATTATACCATATTACACTAGACTACACACTATACTATATTATACCACATTACACTAGACTACACACTATACTATATTATACCACATTACACTAGACTACACACTATACTATATTATACCACATTACACTAGACTACACACTACACTATACTATATTATACCACATTACACTAGACTACACACTACACTATACTATATTATACCACATTACACTAGACTACAGTATATTACACTAAACTATACAATATTATACCACACTACACTAGACTACACACTACACTATACTATATTATACCACACTACACTAGACTACACACTACACTATACTGTATTATACCACACTACACTAGACTACAGTATACTACACTACACTATACTATATTATACCACATTACACTAGACTACACACTACACTACACTATATTATACCACACTACACTAGACTACAGTATACTACACTACACTATACTATATTATACCACACTACACTAGACTACAGTATACTACACTATAATATATTATACCACACTACACTAGACTACAGTATACTACACTATACTATATTATACCACACTACACTAGACTACAGTATACTACACTATACCATACTACACTACACTATACTATATTATACCACACTACACTAGACTACAGTATACTACACTACACCATACTACACTAAACTATACTGAATTATACCACACTACACTAGACTACAGTATACTACACTACACTTTACCACACTACACTATAAGTCCAAAACCTGCAGGAATGTACTTGCAAACCAAATACATGCCTGCCGGAACAGGAAATATACCTCATTATATCATACTACACTACACTGTACTATACTATACCATACTACACTACACTGTACTATACTATACTACACTATACTATAACATACTACACTGTACTATGTTATACTATACTACACTATACTATACCACACTACACTATATTATACCATACTACACTATGCTATACCATACCACACTACACTATATTATACTATACTGCACTATACTATACCATACTACACCACACTATATTATACTATACTGCACTATACTATACCATGCTACACCACACTATATTATACTATACTACACTATACTATACCATACTACACCACACTATATTATGCTATACTATACCATACTACACCACACTATATTATACTATACTACACTATACTATACCACACTACGCTATACTATATTATACTATACTACACTATACTATACCATACTACACGACACTATATTATGCTATACTACACTATACTATACCACGCTACACTATACTATATTATACCATACTACACTATGCTAGACCATACTACACTACACTATATTGTACTATACTGCACTATACTATACCATGTGTGTGCAGAAAAACATCGCACAGGGCGATGTGATGCGTCTAGTGCAGTAGCCTTGGAGTAGTAGTACCTGTAGTTAGTGCATGCTGCATGCCGCTTTTGCTTGCTATGCTGCATGCTGCTTCTGCCTGATACTCATTGCTTTCAGCTAGTGCCGCCGGCTAGCCCTCTGTCTCAGAGGGCGAAAAGAGGAGCCGAGTGCATAAGCCTCCTCAGCCGGTACATAGCCTCTCCATTGTCAAGACTCGTACATGCCTCCTCGTGGCCACACACGGTAACTGGAACCTCGCGGTTCCAGGCTAAGTTGTACGGGATCTCGGAGCAGCAGGGGGCCCCAGAGACGGGGCATGCAGGCCCACCGGTGTGTGGATATGCCCTGGTGCCCAGTCAACCCCTGTCCCAGCTATGGGTAAATAACCCCAGCTATGGGCGAATAGTGAAAACCGCCTCAACGGTGGACCAGGCGGAAGATGGCGGCAGCGGAATGCACCACAACGGCTGGGAAGGCGGATGAAGGCTGCAGCAAAGACGGGTCCCCAGTCGTCTTGGTTTCCATGCCACTGGACCCTGGCCCGCTCAATGCCAAGGACTGTGTGGTGGCTGACCGTGCACCAGTCTCCCCACATTAAAAGATTCCACGCACAGGCGTCCTCCTACGGAGGACAGTCATACTCGTTTCGAGTGACCGCCGACGACGACTATACCATACTACACCACACTATATTATACTATACTACACTATACCATACTACACCACACTATATTATACTATACTACACTATACTATGCCACACTACACTGTACTATATTATACTATGCCACACTACACTATACTATATTATACTATACTGCACTATACTATACCATACTACACTACACTATATTATACCATACTACACTATACTAGACTACATGATACTAAGTACTTTGCTAGCCTATATTTGACTATACTATAGTATACTCTGCTGGCCTATATTTGACTATACTATAGTATACTTGCTGGCCTATATTTGACTATACTATAGTATACTTTGCTCGCCTATATTTGACTACTATAGTATACTTTGCTCGCCTATATTTGACTATACTATAGTACACTTTGCTCGCCTATATTTGACTATACTATAGTATACTTTGCTAGCCTATATTTGACTATACTGTAGTATACTTTGCTAGCCTATATTTGACTATACTATAGTATACTTTGCTAGCCTATATTTGACTATACTATAGTATACTTTGCTAGCCTATGTTTGACTATACTATAGTATACTTTGCTAGCCTATATTTTACTATACTATAGTATACTTTGCTAGCCTATATTTGACTATACCAGGGGTCGGCAACCCGCGGCTCCGGAGCCGCATGCGGCTCCTTGACCACTCTGATGCGGCTCAGCTACATACATTCCGACCCCCCCAATTTTCCCAGGAGATTGATGGATCTCAGTGTCTCTCATAAATTACTCCCAGGGAAAAAATAATCCTATTTACACTCTAATTACTAAATAAAGGGCGTGCCCTAATTGCACTGCAGTTATTGTCCTCTATAGCATTTACATACAGCATGCCAGTCCAGCCACATGTTGCATGTTGTTGTTACTTGCACACACAGGAGACAGCAAAGCATACTTAGTCATCAGCCACACAGCTTACACTGACGGTAGCCGTATCAAACAACTTTAACATTGTTACGTTACAAATATGCGCCACACTGTGAACCCACACCAAAAAAGAATGAAAAACACATTTCTGGAGAACATCCCACCGTAACACAACATAAACACAACACAACCATTACCCAGAATCCCATGCAGCCCTAACTCTTCCGGTCTACATTATACACCCCCGCTACCACCAAATCCCCCCACACATCAACCCCCCCCCCCCCTCTCCGTGCGTTGGTTGAGCGGAAGAGTTAGGGCTGCATGGGATTCTGGGTATTGGTACCGTCAGTGTAAGTTGTGTGGCTGCTGAGTTAGTACGCCTTGCTGTCACTTACGTGAGCAAGCTGAAACAGCATTCTACGTGTGGTCGAGCATGTACAATGTTAGGGCAGGCTGTAGAGGGCGCCAAATGCAGTGTCATCACGCTCTGATATTCGGGAGTCTCCCGGGAAAAGTGAGAGGGTTGGCAATTATGACGCTATCAAGCGCCATTAGTTCAAAACTCGCGGGCTGCACTAACATCAAATTTCCACATTAAAGTGCGTGCCGGTGCGTGTGTCGGAGACCCCTGGTTAACATAGCACAAAGCATTTAAGCTTTGTATGCAGTGTTTTTCATTTTAAAAAAATTTTTGTGGCTCCCATTACTTTCTTTAATTTGTGAAACTTGCCAAAATGGCTCTTTGAGTGGTAAAGGTTGCCGACCCCTGGACTATACTATAGTATAATTGCTGGCCTATATTTGACTATACTATAGTATACTTTGCTAGCCTATATTTGACTATACTATAGTATACTTTGCTAGCCTATATTTGACTATACTGTAGTATACTTTGCTCGCCTATATTTGACTATACTATAGTATACTTTGCTAGCCTATATTTGACTATACTATAGTATACTTGCTGGCCTATATTTGACTATACTATAGTATACTTTGCTAGCCTATATTTGACTATACTATAGTATGCTTTGCTAGCCTATATTTGACTATACTATAGTATACTTTGTTAGCCTATATTTGACTATACTTTAGTATACTTTGCTAGCCTATATTTGACTATACTATAGTATACTTGCTGGCCTATATTTGACTATACTGTAGTATACTTTGCTAGCCTATATTTGACCATAATATACTTTACTAGCCTATATTTGACTATATTATACTTTGCTCGCCTATATTTGACTATACTATAGTATACTTTGCTAGCCTATATTTGACTATACTATAGTACACTTTGCTAGCCTATATTTGACTATACTATAGTATACTTGCTGGTCTATATTTGACTATACTGTAGTATACTTTGCTAGCCTATATTTGACTATACTATAGTATACTTTGCTAGCCTATATTTTACTATACTATAGTATACTTTGCTAGCCTATATTTGACTATACTATAGTATACTTTGCTAGCCTATATTTGACTATACTGTAGTATACTTTGCTAGCCTATATTTGACTATACTATAGTATACTTTGCTAGCCTATATTTGACTATACTGTAGTATACTTTGCTCGCCTATATTTGACTATACTATAGTATACTTTGCTAGCCTATATTTGACTATACTATAGTATACTTGCTGGCCTATATTTGACTATACTATAGTATACTTTGCTAGCCTATATTTGACTATACTATAGTATGCTTTGCTAGCCTATATTTGACTATACTATAGTATACTTTGTTAGCCTATATTTGACTATACTTTAGTATACTTTGCTAGCCTATATTTGACTATACTATAGTATACTTGCTGGCCTATATTTGACTATACTGTAGTATACTTTGCTAGCCTATATTTGACCATAATATACTTTACTAGCCTATATTTGACTATATTATACTTTGCTCGCCTATATTTGACTATACTATAGTATACTTTGCTAGCCTATATTTGACTATACTATAGTACACTTTGCTAGCCTATATTTGACTATACTATAGTATACTTGCTGGTCTATATTTGACTATACTGTAGTATACTTTGCTAGCCTATATTTGACTATACTATAGTATACTTTGCTAGCCTATATTTTACTATACTATAGTATACTTTGCTAGCCTATATTTGACTATACTATAGTATACTTTGCTAGCCTATATTTGACTATACTGTAGTATACTTTGCTAGCCTATATTTGACTATACTATAGTACACTTTGCTAGCCTATATTTGACTATACTATAGTATACTTGCTGGCCTATATTTGACTATACTGTAGTATACTTTGCTAGCCTATATTTGACTATACTATAGTATACTTTGATCGCCTATATTTGACTATACTATAGTATACTTTGCTAGCCTATATTTGACTATACTGTAGTATACTTTGCTAGCCTATATTTGACTATACTATAGTATACTTTGCTCGCCTATATTTGACTATACTATAGTATACTTTGCTAGCCTATAATTGACTATACTATGGTATATTTTGCTAGTCTATATTTGACTATACTATAGTATACTTTGCTCACCTATATTTGACTATACTATGGTATACTTTGCTAGCCTATATTTGACTATACTATAGTATATTTTGCTAACCTATATTTGACTATACTATAGTATACTTTGCTCGCCTATATTTGACTATACTATAGTATACTTTGCTAGCCTATATTTGACTATACTATAGTATACTTTGCTAGCCTATATTTGACTATACTACAGTATACTTTGCTAGCCTATATTTGACTATACTATAGTATACTTTGCTAGCCTATATTTGACTATACTATAGTACACTTTGCTCGCCTATATTTGACTATACTATAGTACACTTTGCTAGCCTATTTTTTATTATACTACAGTACACTTTGCTAGCCTATATTTGACTATACTATAGTATACTTTGCCAGCCTATATTTGACTATAGTATACTTTGCTAGCCTATATTTGACTATACTATAGTATACTTTGCTAGCCTATATTTGACTATACTATAGCATACTTTGCAGCCTATATTTGACTATACTATAGTATACTTTGCTAGCCTATATTTGACTATACAATAGTATACTTTGCTAGCCTATATTTTACTACACTATAGTATACTTTGCTAGCCTATATTTGACTATACTATAGTATACTTTGCTCGCCTATATTTGACTATACTATAGTATACTTTGCTAGCCTATATTTGACTATACTATAGTATACTTTGCTAGCCTATATTTGACTATACTATAGCATAATTTGCAGCCTATATTTGACTATACTATAGTAGACTTTTCTAGCCTATATTTGACTATACAATAGTATACTTTGCTCGCCTATATTTGACTATACTATAGTATACTTTGCTAGCCTATAATTGACTATACTATGGTATATTTTGCTAGCCTATATTTGACTATACTATAGTATACTTTGCTCGCCTATATTTGACTATACTATAGTATACTTTGCTTGCCTATATTTGACTATACTATAGCATACTTTGCAGCCTATATTTGACTATACTATAGTATACTTTGCTCGCCTATATTTGACTATACTATAGTATACTTTGCTAGCCTATAATTGACTATACTATGGTATATTTTGCTAGCCTATATTTGACTATACTATAGTATACTTTGCTCGCCTATATTTGACTATACTATAGTATACTTTGCTAGCCTATATATGACTATACTATAGTATACTTTGCTAGCCTATATTTGACTATACTATAGTATACTTTGCTCGCCTATATTTGACTGTACCATAGTATACTTTGCTTGCCTATATTTGACTATACTATAGTATACTTTGCTCGCCTATATTTGACTGTACCATAGTATACTTTGCTCGCCTATATTTGACTATACTATAGTAGACTTTGCTCGCCTATATTTGACTATACTATAGTATATTTTGCTAGCCTATATTTGACTATACTATAGTATACTTTGCGCGCCTATATTTGACTATACTATAGTATACTTTGCTAGCCTATATTTGACTATACTATAGTATACTTTGCTCGCCTATATTTGACTGTACTATAGTATACTTTGCTAGCCTATATTTTACTATACTATAGTATACTTTGCTCGCCTATATTTGACTATACTATAGTATACTTTGCTAGCCTATATTTGACTATACTATAGTATACTTTGCTAGCCTATATTTGACTATACTATAGTATACTTTGCTAGCCTATATTTGACTATACTATAGTACACTTTGCTCGCCTATATTTGACTATACTATAGTACACTTTGCTAGCCTATTTTTTATTATACTACAGTACACTTTGCTAGCCTATATTTGACTATACTATAGTATACTTTGCTAGCCTATATTTGACTATACTATAGTATACTTTGCTAGCCTATATTTGACTATACTATAGTACACTTTGCTCGCCTATATTTGACTATACTATAGTACACTTTGCTAGCCTATTTTTTATTATACTACAGTACACTTTGCTAGCCTATATTTGACTATACTATAGTATACTTTGCTCGCCTATATTTGACTATACTATAGTATACTTTCCCATACTTTACTATATTTTACTATGCTATACTATATTATATTTGACTATACTGTAGTATACTTTGCTAGCCTATATTTGACTATACTATAGTATGCTAGCCTATATTTGACTATACTATAGTATACTTTGCTAGCCTATATTTGACTATACTATAGTACACTTTGCTCGCCTATATTTGACTATACTATAGTACACTTTGCTAGCCTATTTTTTTATTATACTACAGTACACTTTGCTAGCCTATATTTGACTATACTATAGTATACTTTGCTCGCCTATATTTGACTATACTATAGTATACTTTCCCATACTATACTATATTTTACTATGCTATACTATATTATATTTGACTATACTGTAGTATACTTTGCTAGCCTATATTTGACTATACTATAGTATACTTTGCTAGCCTATATTTGACTATACTATAGTATACTTTGCTAGCCTATATTTGGCTATACTATAGTATACTTTGCTAGCCTTTATTTGACTATACTATAGTATACTTTGCTAGCCTATATTTGACTATACTATAGTATACTTTGCTAGCCTATATTTGACTATACTATAGTATACTTTGCTAGCCTATATTTGGCTATGCTATAGTATACTTTGCTAGCCTATATTTGACTTTACTATAGTATACTTTGCTAGCCTATATTTGGCTATGCTATAGTATACTTTGCTAGCCTATATTTGACTTTACTATAGTATACTTTGCTAGCCTATATTTGGCTATGCTATAGTATACTTTGCTAGCCTATATTTGGCTATGCTATAGTATATTTTGTTAGCCTATATTTGACTATACTATAGTATACTTTGCTAGCCTATATTTGACTATACTATAGTATACTTTGCCAGCCTATATTTGACTATAGTATACTTTGCTAGCCTATATTTGACTATACTATAGTATACTTTGCTAGCCTATATTTGACTATACTATAGCATACTTTGCAGCCTATATTTGACTATACTATAGTATACTTTGCTAGCCTATATTTGACTATACAATAGTATACTTTGCTAGCCTATATTTTACTACACTATAGTATACTTTGCTAGCCTATATTTGACTATACTATAGTATACTTTGCTCGCCTATATTTGACTATACTATAGTATACTTTGCTAGCCTATATTTGACTATACTATAGTATACTTTGCTAGCCTATATTTGACTATACTATAGCATAATTTGCAGCCTATATTTGACTATACTATAGTAGACTTTTCTAGCCTATATTTGACTATACAATAGTATACTTTGCTCGCCTATATTTGACTATACTATAGTATACTTTGCTAGCCTATAATTGACTATACTATGGTATATTTTGCTAGCCTATATTTGACTATACTATAGTATACTTTGCTCGCCTATATTTGACTATACTATAGTATACTTTGCTTGCCTATATTTGACTATACTATAGCATACTTTGCAGCCTATATTTGACTATACTATAGTATACTTTGCTCGCCTATATTTGACTATACTATAGTATACTTTGCTAGCCTATAATTGACTATACTATGGTATATTTTGCTAGCCTATATTTGACTATACTATAGTATACTTTGCTCGCCTATATTTGACTATACTATAGTATACTTTGCTAGCCTATATATGACTATACTATAGTATACTTTGCTAGCCTATATTTGACTATACTATAGTATACTTTGCTCGCCTATATTTGACTGTACCATAGTATACTTTGCTTGCCTATATTTGACTATACTATAGTATACTTTGCTCGCCTATATTTGACTGTACCATAGTATACTTTGCTCGCCTATATTTGACTATACTATAGTAGACTTTGCTCGCCTATATTTGACTATACTATAGTATATTTTGCTAGCCTATATTTGACTATACTATAGTATACTTTGCGCGCCTATATTTGACTATACTATAGTATACTTTGCTAGCCTATATTTGACTATACTATAGTATACTTTGCTCGCCTATATTTGACTGTACTATAGTATACTTTGCTAGCCTATATTTTACTATACTATAGTATACTTTGCTCGCCTATATTTGACTATACTATAGTATACTTTGCTAGCCTATATTTGACTATACTATAGTATACTTTGCTAGCCTATATTTGACTATACTATAGTATACTTTGCTAGCCTATATTTGACTATACTATAGTACACTTTGCTCGCCTATATTTGACTATACTATAGTACACTTTGCTAGCCTATTTTTTATTATACTACAGTACACTTTGCTAGCCTATATTTGACTATACTATAGTATACTTTGCTAGCCTATATTTGACTATACTATAGTATACTTTGCTAGCCTATATTTGACTATACTATAGTACACTTTGCTCGCCTATATTTGACTATACTATAGTACACTTTGCTAGCCTATTTTTTATTATACTACAGTACACTTTGCTAGCCTATATTTGACTATACTATAGTATACTTTGCTCGCCTATATTTGACTATACTATAGTATACTTTCCCATACTTTACTATATTTTACTATGCTATACTATATTATATTTGACTATACTGTAGTATACTTTGCTAGCCTATATTTGACTATACTATAGTATGCTAGCCTATATTTGACTATACTATAGTATACTTTGCTAGCCTATATTTGACTATACTATAGTACACTTTGCTCGCCTATATTTGACTATACTATAGTACACTTTGCTAGCCTATTTTTTTATTATACTACAGTACACTTTGCTAGCCTATATTTGACTATACTATAGTATACTTTGCTCGCCTATATTTGACTATACTATAGTATACTTTCCCATACTATACTATATTTTACTATGCTATACTATATTATATTTGACTATACTGTAGTATACTTTGCTAGCCTATATTTGACTATACTATAGTATACTTTGCTAGCCTATATTTGACTATACTATAGTATACTTTGCTAGCCTATATTTGGCTATACTATAGTATACTTTGCTAGCCTTTATTTGACTATACTATAGTATACTTTGCTAGCCTATATTTGACTATACTATAGTATACTTTGCTAGCCTATATTTGACTATACTATAGTATACTTTGCTAGCCTATATTTGGCTATGCTATAGTATACTTTGCTAGCCTATATTTGACTTTACTATAGTATACTTTGCTAGCCTATATTTGGCTATGCTATAGTATACTTTGCTAGCCTATATTTGACTTTACTATAGTATACTTTGCTAGCCTATATTTGGCTATGCTATAGTATACTTTGCTAGCCTATATTTGGCTATGCTATAGTATATTTTGTTAGCCTATATTTGACTATACTATAGTATACTTTGCTAGCCTATATTTGACTATACTATAGTATACTTTGCTAGTGTCGCTCTGAAGGCGTGTTCATCTCTGTTCTAATCATGTTATTTTGACAACAAATGACCAGCCCTTTGAGACACTTGTGATTTAGGGCTATATAAATAAACATTGATAGATTGATTGATTGATTGTGAGTAGTAAAACATGAGTGTAGTAGTAAAACATGAGTGTAGTAGTAAAACATGAGTTAGTACTCACCGACGGAGGCGCGTATGGTGGTGATGTCGTAGGTCTCGAGGCTGACGATGACTTCCTCCACTGCTCTGATGCCTTCTTCTGCACTGAAGTTGACTTCATGGTGCTCACTGCCGATGTGAGCGGCCACCTTGGACATCAACCTTCTTGTTACTTCAACACAACTTTGCAAAACATTCTTCTTAGTCAGGACAAAAACACAAGTTGGTTTAGGAACTAGAAATATTCCCAGTTTTCCCGAATTTCCATAATACAATTTCTCAATTGAAAAACTGTTACTACTTCAACATTTCTTGACCCAATTAAACAATACCAACACATCCAAATCATCTCATTCAGGACACTCATGCTCCTTTTTTTTTAATCCCGCATTTCCCAAAATTCCAGGAAGTTCCCATTAAAATGAATGGGACATTTTTCCACCTGTTCAAACAACACATTCCACTCATCCTGGACATTCAAAAGAACACTTTCCCGAGTTCCAAACCAAATTCCGGTTTTTCTGGAGATTCAAACTCTTCAACATTCAAACATTCCAACTATTCTTACATTCATACTACATTCTGTCAGCGTTTCAGTTCAACTTCAGCATTGGAGCATTCACACGCAATCCCTTCAGGAATTGCTTCATCGAGTTGATAATAATAATTCAAGTACTCTGAACAAAAATATAAACGCCTGAAACCTCCAATAAAGCCAAAATGCACTTTTCTGTGCAATAATGACGCAGTTTAATCAACATCTCGATATGCCACACCTGCGAGGTGGGACGGATTATATTGGCAAATAAGAAATGCTCACTAACACAGATTTAGACAGATTTGTGAACAATATTTGAGGGGAATAGATCTTTTGAGTTCAAATCATGAAAAATGGGAGCAAAAACAAAAGTGTTGCGCTTATATTTTTGTTCAATGTAAGAAAAGTCTTCCTGGCTCTGGATCTCCTACCAGATTTCTCTGGTGGTGTAAGGACGATTGTGAGAAAACCGAAGGAGCAGCCCAGAAAACCAAATCTACTTAATGTTGTGTAAGCAAAGTATAAATAAAACACTTGATCGAATATTAATTTCTGAACTTGGACAATCAAGACCTGAATGACTCACATTCAAGACTGGAACTGATTCACTATTGAGTGCTCAATGGTTTTTGGTCTACAATCTGAATTTAATGACTTGTGGAACCTTGGATGAGAACCTCCTGGTTCAGTAAATGGTCCCTGGACAGGTCCTCAGCATGACAATAACCCAAACCTTGTGCCAGGGAAAGAAAGGTGTGGGCCAAGAAGAAGTCTTGGGGTCTTAATCCCTTTGACAATCCGTGGAACTTTGAGTTGCCAAGCAACAGCCTGGAAACCCTCAGGGTTTAGAAAGTATCTGTGGTGACCGACTACATCTGATCTCTGCTTGCCATCAAGGCTTTCCAGATGAAGTACTGAACCATCTTTTGCCATCAAATACTCCAATATCACCTTTTTCTAATATTAGATGTATTTTCTCGGATACTTTGTTAATATTCTGCTTCTGTCATGATCCCACGTCATACTTGCCAACCCTCCCGTTTTTAGCGGGAGAATTCAGCGCCTCTCCCGACAACCTCCCGGCAGAGATTTTCTCCCGACAAACTCCCGGTATTCAGCCGGAGCTGGAGGCCACGTCCCCTCCAGCTCCATGCGGACCTGAGACTGAGTGGGGACAGCCTGGAGAAGTTAAACAGGACAATACTGCCATCTAATGGATAGCCACCGGAACACTGAAATTCAAGTATTTTTTTTTCTTTCTATGTAAATAAAATAAATATATATATATATATATATATATATATATATATATATACACACTACCGTTCAAAAGTTTGGGGTCACATTGAAATGTCCTTATTTTTGAAGGAAAAGCACTGTACTTTTCAATGAAGATAACTTTAAACTAGTCTTAACTTTAAAGAAATACACTCTATACATTGCTAATGTGGTAAATGACTATTCTAGCCGCAAATGTCTGGTTTTTGGTGCAATATCTACATAGGTGTATAGAGGCCCATTTCCAGCAACTATCACTCCAGTGTTCTAATGGTACAATGTGTTTGCTCATTGGCTCAGAAGGCTAATTGATGATTAGAAAACCCTTGTGCAATCATGTTCACACATCTGAAAACACTTTAGCTCGTTACAGAAGCTACAAAACTGACCTTCCTTTGAGCAGATTGAGTTTCTGGAGCATCACATTTGTGGGGTCAATTAAACGCTCAAAATGGCCAGAAAAAGAGAACGTTCATCTGAAACTCGACAGTCTATTCTTGTTCTTAGAAATGAAGGCTATTCCACAAAATTGTTTGGGTGACCCCAAACTTTTGAACGGTAGTGTATATAGCTAGAATTCACTGAAAGTCAAGTATTTCATATATATATATATATATATATATATATATATATATATATATATATATATATGAAATATATATGAAATACTCGAGTTGGTGAATTCTAGCTGTAAATAACCACACCGATGATTTTGAACTTGTTCTGCCTATGAACCTCTGGAATCCGTCATTTGAAGCTGCAGTACTTACAAAATATTGCTGATGAGAGTGCGGAAATACGACCACATCACACCGGTTCTCAAATCCCTTCACTGGCTTCCTGTTCCACTCAGGGTTGAATGCAAAGTCTCCCTACTAACTCACCAGTGCCTCCATGGAAAAGCCCCCCTCTACCTCAAAGAACTGCTCACCCCCAAGTCCTCCACACGACACCTCCGCTCCGGCCAGGCTAACCTCCTCCAACCTCCGAGGACAAAGCTTCGAACTATGCTCCCAGTCTGTGGAACGCTCCCCCTGACCACCTGAGGGCACCACAGACTGTGGATGCTTTTAAAAAAAGGCTTAAAAACACTTCTTTTAAAAAAAGCCTTTTTGTAGATATATGTGTGGTAGTTCTAGCTATTAGGCTGTTCTAGTTTTTGTTTTTTTACTATTTATTTTACTTGTTGCGGGCAGCTATTTGTGGTTCTAGCGTTCTTTTTCTTTTTATTTTGTTTTTAAATGCAATGTAGCACTTTGAGGTTGTTAATAAATCTATTATTATTAGGGTCCGCTAGTACCCTGTATAAAGGACTAGGGAGTCCTTTATACAGGTACAAAGGAACCTATTGTTATTGTAAGGTTTTATTATTCTTTATTCTTCCGCCGCCACAAAAAACGCTAATTTGACCCACTTAACATGCTTCAAACTCCACCAAATTTGACACACACATCGGGATCTGCGAAAATTGCCATAAAATAAAAAAAACAAACCCCAAAAATCAAAATTGCGCTCTAGCGCCCCCTAGGAAAAAACAAAAACAAACTGCCTGTAACTCCCACTAGGAAGGTCGTAGAGACATGAAACAAAACCTGTATGCTAGGTCTGACTAGACCTACATTTCATAATTTAACATCCTCGGGCAAAAACCAACAGGATTTGGCAATTTCCCATTTAAGACAAAAATGTACTAAAAACACTCATTTTTGCCTCTTTGAGCTGTAATTTCACCCCCTTAAAAGACTTCAAAACTCACCAAAATCTTACACACATCGGGACTGCTGGAAATTGCGATCTAAAAAAAACGAACCCTTGAATAAAACAGAGACAAAACTGCTTTTAGAGGGAAAACTCAGACAAAACTGCTTGTAACTTCCGGTAGGAACGTCTTGGAGACATGAAACAAATACCTCTATGTAGGTCTCACCTAGACCTACATTTCTTAGATTGACATCCTTCAGCAAAAATCAACAGGAAGTTTGCTATCCCTCCTTCAAAACAAAATTTTTGTTTAAACCAGTCACCAAACATCAAACATTATCTCCTCCGAGCGCGTTGTCGTTTCGGCTTCAAACTGCTACAGGAAAGAGATTGAACCCTTCTGATTAAAAGTTGAAGACGGCGTTGTGATTAGTGCTACCATTTGAATTTGACCCGCAGCACTAATGTTGCTCCGCTGCTGTTATTTTACGCGCCTTCAAAGAAAACAACCACTGTGCCGCAACACCT
>NC_084750.1:12806663-12811663 GCF_033978785.1 Entelurus aequoreus | reverse complement strand
TGTATTTATATTATTCACATGTGAATAATGCTGTATATTAGACTGTATTTATATTATACACATGTGAATAATGCTGTATAATAGACTGTATTTATATTATTCACATGTGAATAATGCTGTATAATAGACTGTATTTATATTATTCACATGTGAATAATACTGTATAATAGACTGTATTTATATTATTCACATGTAAATAATGCTGTTTAATACTCTGTATTTATATTATTCACATGTAAATAATGCTGTATAATAGACTGTATTTATATTATTCACATGTGAACAATGCTGTATAATAGACTGTATTTATATTATTCACATGTGAATAATGCTGTATAATAGACTGTATTTATATTATTCACACGTGAAAAATGCTGGATAATAGACTGTATTTATATTATTCACACGTGAATAATGCTGTATAATAGACTGTATTTATATCATTCACCCGTGAATAATGTTGTTTAATAGACTGCATTTATATTATTCACATGTGAATAATGCTGTATAATAGACTGTATTTATATTATTCACATGTGAATAATGCTGTATAATAGACTGTATTTATATTATTCACATGTGAATAATGCTGTATATTAGACTGTATTTATATTATACACATGTGAATAATGCTGTATAATAGACTGTATTTATATTATTCACATGTGAATAATGCTGTATAATAGACTGTATTTATATTATTCACATGTGAATAATGCTGTATAATAGACTGTATTTATATTATTCACATGTAAATAATGCTGTTTAATACTCTGTATTTATATTATTCACATGTAAATAATGCTGTATAATAGACTGTATTTATATTATTCACATGTGAACAATGCTGTATAATAGACTGTATTTATATTATTCACATGTGAATAATGCTGTATAATTGACTGTATTTATATTACTCACATGTAAAAAATACCTAAGTGTTTATTGTTTATTGTGAGTGAACTGTGGTGCTGAATTTCCCCCAGGGCTCAATGAATTCTATTCTATATTTATGGCTTTCATGAACAGATAAGGATTTACGTTTTGTAAAAAAAAATAGTTTTTTTGTACGATTCAGTACTTTTGGAAGAGTTGATTAATTATTATTATGAATGATAAGGCAATCAGTAGAGAACTTTTGGTGAGCCCACATTCAAAAGTGTTTATAAAGTTTATGTTTATGAAGTCATGTGATTTCTCCCAAAACTTAAAACAGGCCAACTTTAGTGCCAAGGAGAAGCCAGAGCTTGAAAAGTATCTTCTGTGGTCAGTCTCCTGTTTTTGACTTGTTGTTCTTGGTAAAACACATGAGCAAAGAAGTGGCTAATACTATATTACATATATTGAATATCATATAGTCAAATGTGATATTAATAACAAAGTAAAGCACAAAGAAAAATGACCTGAGAGAAGACAGCCGATCCTCCTTTTGGCCATCAGACGTTTCCTCACCGCATTTTCAAACAAGGTTCTGATGTTGTCCTTGACACTTTCTTCATCCAGACCTACAGTGAAATGACCATCGTAACATGGATTGCACAAAGGCACTAGGGCAGCAGTGGGGACGTGATCGTACTTGTTGGCAGACGACCCACAGCGTCACAGAGAACATGGTAGGGCTCCTTGGTGCACTCGTGAAATGCCTTCATCTGAAGAGACTCCACTTTGCCGCCTGCCTTCAAGTCAAACACCTCCACGTGTCCCGGCAGGAAAGGAATGATCTTAGCAGCAGGAGTCATGTCTGCCAGACCTGACAACAACAACATCAACTACAATCCTCATCAATATCAACAAAAATAATAACATAATCAACATTAACAAAAACAACATTAACATCATTAACAACATCAACATTATTCAAACACGTCAACATCATCAACATCAACTAGAATCCTCATTAATATCAACAAAAATACAAACATAATCAACATTAACAAAAGCAACATTAACATCATTAACAACATCAACATTATGCAAACACGTCAACATCATCATCAACATCAACTAGAATCCTCATCAAAATCAACAAAAATACTAACATAACCAACATTAACAAAAACAACATTAACATCATTAACAACATCAACATTATTCAAACACGTCAACATCATCAACATCAACTAGAATCCTCATCAATATCAACAAAAATACAAACATAATCAACATTAACAAAAACAACATTAACATCATTAACAACATCAACATTATGCAAACATGTCAACATCATCATCAACATCAACTAGAATCCTCATCAATATCAACAAAAATACTAACATAATCAACATGAACAACAACATTAACAAAAACAACATTAACATCAACAACAACATCAACATTATTCAAACACGTCAACATCATCATCAACATAAACACAAATTATCATCAATATCAACAAAAATACTAACATAATCAACATGAACAACAACAAAAACAACATCAACATTATTCAAACACGTCATCATCATCAACATCAACTAGAATCCTCATCAATATCAACAAAAATATTAACATAATCAACATTAACAAAAACAACATTAACATCATTAACAACATCAACATTATTCAAACACGTTAACATCATCATCAAAATCAACACGAATCCTCATCAATACCAACAAAAATACTAACATAATCAACATGAACATCAACATTAACAAAAACAACATTAACATCAACAACATCAACATTATACAAACACGTCAACATCATCATCAACATCAACACAAATTATCATCAATATCAAAAAAAATACTAACATAATCAACATGAACAACAACAACATCAACAAAAACAACATTAACATCAACATTATTCAAACACGTCAACATCGTCATCAACATCAACTAGAATCCTCATCAATATCAACAAAAATACTAACAACATGATCAACATTAACAAAAACAACATTAACATCATTAACAACATCAACATTATTCAAACACGTTAACATCATCATCAAAATCAACTAGAATCCTCATCAATATCAACAAAAATACTAACATGATCAACATTAACAAAAACAACATTAACATCATTAACAACATCAACATTATTCAAACACGTTAACATCATCAAAATCAACTACAATTCTCATCAATATCAACAAAAATACTAACAACATGATCAACATTAACAAAAACAACATTAACATCATTAACAACATCAACATTATTTAAACACGTCAACATCATCAAAATCAACTAGAATCCTCATCAATATCAACAAAAATACTAACAACATGATCAACATTACAAAAACAACATTAACATAATTAACAACATCAACATTATTCAAACACGTCAACATCATCATCAACATCAACAAGAATCCTCATCAACATCAACAAAAATACTAACATAATCAACATGAACAACATTAACAAAAACAACATTAACATCTACAACAACATCAACATTATTCAAACACGTCAACATCATCAACATCAACACGAATCCTCATCAATATCAACAAAAATACTGTTAATCAACATGAACAACATCAACAAAAACAACATTAACATAAACAACATCAACATTATTCAAACACGTCAACATCATCATCAACATCAACTAGAATCCTCATTAATATCAACAAAAATACTAACAACATGATCAACATTAACAAAAACAACATTAACATCATTAACAACATCAACATTATTCAAACACGTTAACATCATCATCAAAATCAACTAGAATCCTCATCAATATCAACAAAAATACTAACAACATGATCAACATTAACAAAAACAACATTAACATCATTAACAACATCAACATTATTCAAACACGTCAACATCATCCTCAACATCAACAAGAATCCTCATCAATATCAACAAAAATACTAACATAATCAACATGAACAACAACATAAACAAAAACCTTAACATCAACAACATTATTCAAACACGTCAACATCATCATCAACATCAACACGAATCCTCATCAATATCAACAAAAATACTAACATAATCAACATGAACAACAACATTAACAAAAACAACATTAACATCAACATTATTCAAACACGTCAACATCGTCATCAACATCAACTAGAATCCTCATCAATATCAACAAAAATACTAACATGATCAACATTAACAAAAACAACATTAACATCATTAACAACATCAACATTATTCAAACACGTCAACATCATCAAAATCAACTAGAATCCTCATCAATATCAACAAAAATACTAACAACATGATCAACATTAACAAAAACAACATTAACATCATTAACAACATCAACATTATTCAAACACGTCAACATCATCATCAACATCAACAAGAATACTCATCAATATCAACAAAAATACCAACATAATCAACATGAACATCAACATTAACAAAAACAACATCAACAACAACATCAACATTATTCAAACACGTCAACATCATCAACATCAACTAGAATCCTCATCAATATCAACAAAAATACTAACATGATCAACATTAACAAAAACAACATTAACATCATCAACAACATCAACATTATTCAAACACGTCAACATCATCATCAACATCAACAAGAATCCTCATCAATATCAACAAAAATACTAACATAATCAACATGAACATCAACATTAACAAAAACAACAATAACATCAACAACAACATCAACATTATTCAAACACGTCAACATCATCATCAACATCAACTAGAATCCTCATCAATATCAACAAAAATACTAACATAATCAACATGAACAACAACAACATCAACAAAAACAACATTAACATCAACAACATCAACATTATTCAAACACGTCAACATCATCATCAACATCAACAAGAATCCTCATCAATATCAACAAAAATACTAACATAATCAACATGAACAACAACATAAACAAAAACAACATTAACATCAACAACATCAACATTATTCAAACACGTCAACATCATCATCAACATCAACTAGAATCCTCATCAATATCAACAAAAATACTAACATAATCAACATGAACAACAACAACATTAACAACATTAACATCAAC
>NC_084750.1:12641663-12794163 GCF_033978785.1 Entelurus aequoreus | reverse complement strand
CATACATACATACATACATACATACATACATATATATACATATATATATATATATATATACATATATATATATATATATATATACACATACATACATATATATATATATATATATATATATATACACATACATACATACATGTGTATATATATATATATATACACACACATGTATGTATGTATGTGTATGTATATATATATATATACATACATACACACGTGTATATATATATATACTATATATATATATATATATATATATATATATATACACATATATATATATATATATATACATACACACAAATATATACATACACACATATATATATATACACACACACACACACACATATATATACACATATATTATAGTACAGTAGTATATATATATATATATATATATATATATATATATATATATATATATATATATATATATATATATAAATAAAATGCAGTAGCAGTACATTTGGTATGCAGATAAAAGCTAGCAAGAATAAACTAACTATTGCATTCATGAAAATTGTATAAATGTTCAATAATGCTCTTAGTTATTCAAGTACATTTAAAAAAAGTCGTACATCCTGCTTTAACAGACCATTTCAAATCAGATTATAACAACCGAGAAATATGTATAATCTCCAAATACCTCCCACTTATAAAACTAAAAGTCAAGTGGAAATACTGTAAATAAGTACAAAAGCTGTATGAAATATTAGTATGGTTCATCATGTCGTTTGCTTTAAGTCTTGTGAGTATGTTCTTATTGTCAACATTAAGTGAAACATGTTTCGTTTATTAAAAAAACACAAAAAGAAAAATGGAAAACAAAGCTGCTATTTTATGAAGTGGAAATATTGAAATAAATATGTAACATTTTGACTGTAAACAATGTCATTTTATAGGCAGGAAGTGGAAACATGACTTGTGATATGAGAAAACCAAGTTGCAATAATATTCATAAAGTATACATTAGCACTACTTTTACTCTGTGAGTGTGCGCGTGTATTCAAGTATTGCATACCTTGGTATTATATACAGTAATGTCACACGCCAGCATAACAAGCATCTGGTCGCCACATGCGCAGATCTGCTAGAACCTGATTGATGTGCGTCATCCATGAATTCCTCTCAGCTTTGGTGTCTGCACTCAGCCAGTTTCTGCACGACACAGCACAACATTTGCATCAGTCGTCTGTGTACTACACAGGAAAAGTACAATTAAAGTATCATCTGTACTACACTGGAAAGTACCGTTGGCACTACGCTGTAAAAGTGCCATCACACATGAAAAGTACCATCGGTACTACACTGTAAAAGAACCATTGGTACTTTACTGGAAAAGTATCATTGGCACTACACACGAAACATACCATCGGCACTACACACGAAACGTAGCATCGGTACTACACATGAAACCTACCATCGGTACTACACTGGAAAAGAACCATCGGTACTACACTGGAAAAGAACCATCGGTACTTCACATGAAAAGTACAATCAGGACTACACATGAAACCTACCATCGGTACTACACGTGAAACGTACCATCGGTACTACACATGAAACCTACCATCGGTACTACACATGAAGAGTACCATCGGTACTACACTGGAAAAGAACCATCGGTACTACACTGGAAAATAACCATCGGTACTTCACATGAAAAGTACAATCAGGACTACATATGAAACCTACCATCGGTACTACACATGAAACCTACCATCGGTACTACACATGAAACATACCATCGGTACTACACTGGAAAAGAACCAACGGTACTACACATGAAACGTACCATCAGGACTTCACTGGAAAAGTATAATTGGCACTACACACGAAACATACCATCAGCACTACACACGAAACATGCCATCGGTACTACACACGAAACATACCATCTGTAATACACACGAAACATACCATCGGTACTACACACGAAACATACCATCGGTACTACACACAAAACATACCATCGGTACTACACACAAAACATACCATCGGTACTACACACGAAACATACCATCGGTGCTACACACAAAACATACCATCGGTACTACACACGAAACACACCATCGGTACTACACGCAAAACACACCATCGGTACTACACACGAAACACACCATCGGTACTACACACGAAACACACTATCGGTATTACACATGAAACATACCATCGGTACTACACACGAAACGTACCATCGGTACTATACATGAAACCTACCATCGGTACTACACATGAAACCTACCATCGGTACTACACACGAAAAACATACCATCGGTACTACACATGAAACCTACCATCTGTACTATACATGAAACCTACCATCAGTACTACACACGAAACATACCATCGGTACTACACACGAAACGTACCATCGGTACTACACATGAAACGTACCATCGGTACTACACACGAAACATACCATCTAGTGCTGCAACTAACGATTAATTTGATAATCGATTAATCTGTCGATTATTACTTCGATTAATCGAATAAGAATCGGATAAAAGAGACGAACTACATTTCTATCCTATCCAGTATTTTATTGAAAAAAAACAGCATACTGGCACCATACTTATTTTGATTATTGTTTCTCAGCTGTTTGTACATGTTGCAGTTTATAAATAAAGGTTTATTTAAAAAAAATAAAAAAAAAACCTCTGCGCATGCGCATAGCATAGATCCAACGAATCGATGACTAAATTAATCGGCAACTATTTTTATAATCGATTTTAATCGATTCAATCGATTAGTTGTTGCAGCCCTAATACCATCGGTACTACACATGAAACCTACCATCTGTACTATACATGAAACCTACCATCAGTACTACACACGAAACATACCATCGGTACTACACATGAAACGTACCATCGGTACTACACACAAAACATACCATCAGTACTACACACGAAACGTACCATCAGTACTACACATGAAACCTACCATCGGTACTACACATGAAACGTACCATCGGTACTATACATGGAAATTACCATCGGTACTACACACGAAACGTACCATCGGTATTACACATGAAACGTACCATCGGTACTACACACGAAACATACCATCGGTACTACACACGAAACGTACCATTGGTACTACACACGAAACGTACCATTGGTACTACACATTAAACCTACCATTGGTACTACACATGGAAATTACCATCGGTACTACACATGAAACCTACCATCGGTACTACACATGAAACCTACCATCGGTACTATACATGGAAATTACCATCGGTACTACACACGAAACGTACCATCGGTATTACACATGAAACGTACCATCGGTACTACACACGAAACATACCATCGGTACTACACACGAAACGTACCATCGGTACTACACACGAAACATACCATCGGTACTACACATGAAACCTACCATCGGTACTACACATGAAACCTACCATCGGTACTACACATGAAACCTACCATCGGTACTACACATGAAACCTATCATCAGTACTATACATGGAAATTACCATCGGTACTACACATGAAACCTACCATCTGTACTACACACGAAACGTACCATCGGTACTACACACGAAACGTACCATCGGTACTACACATGAAACCTACCATCGATACTACACATGGAAATTACCATCGGTACTACACATGAAACCTACCATCGGTACTACACATAAAACCTACCATCGGTACTACACATAAAACCTACCATCGGTACTATACATGGAAATTACCATCGGTACTACACATGAAACCTACCATCGGTACTATACATGGAACGTACCATCGGTACTACACACGAAACGTACCATCGGTACTACACACGAAACGTACCATTGGTACTACACATGAAACCTACCATCGGTACTACACATGAAACCTACCATCAGTACTATACATGGAAATTACCATCGGTACTACACATGAAACCTACCATCGGTACTATACATGGAAATTACCATCTGTACTACACACGAAACGTACCATCGGTACTACACATGAAACCTACCATCGGTACTACACATGGAAATTACCATCGGTACTACACATGAAACCTACCATCGGTACTACACATGAAACCTACCATCGGTACTACACATGAAACCTACCATCAGTACTATACATGGAAATTACCATCGATACTACACATGAAACCTACCATCGGTACTACACATGGAAATTTCCATCGGTACTACACATGAAACCTACCATCGGTACTACACATAAAACCTACCATCGGTACTATACATGGAAATTACCATCGGTACTACTCACGAAACCTACCATCGGTACTATACATGGAAATTACCATCGGTACTACACTGTAAAAGAACCATCGTTACTTCGCATGAAAAGTACAATCACGACTTCACCGGAAAAGTATAATTAGTACTACACACTAAACATACCAATCGGTACTACACACGGAACACACCATCGGACTGCTTGTAGCGCACATGATATCATACACAAGTAAACACGCTGCAGGACTGTTTGTATCGCACATGATATCACACATCTTAAGCAAGCACATATCACATACTTGTTTTTTTGCTGGTATCAAATCGATATGCAATATCAAGATCAGATTGCGACATCCCAAATAACAACTCCTTAATGTCACTTAGGCACTTGATAGAACACAAGTTGTATAAAACACGTTTAAACATGTTTAAAGTTGTATAAAACACTTAAAGTTACATTTTTTTAAATGTTTAAAAAGGAATGTGTGTGAAATGCTAAGTCCATGTATACGTGGTATGTGTGTGTGTGCGTGTGTGTGTTTAGTGATGAGAGACAGATGGCACACAGGATATTTGCATGTCTGGCAGTACATCAAGGCCTGTAAGACATCAATGTGCAGTACAGCAAGTACATGTTGTACTTTCAATAATGTACAGGAAACTAAAGAACAAAAATAAATGTCCTGAATGTTTGCATGGTGACAAATTATATTCCTTTTATTCTTATCATCCTAAGAAAATATGTGTTGAATGCTAGGGAAATATTGTTGAATAACAATAAAAAATAGAATTATTAGTACAGAACAAAATACGATCATAATGTATTTTTGCTTCTTTCATTCTTTTATACTGATAAAATTGAAGGCATCAGACGCACCATCAATATCTCAAGTAAAAAAGTTGGATCACCACCCCATTTAGGCAAAAGTAACACAGCAATGATGGCAAGCTTTAATGCCATAGACTCTAAAACTCTAGTGGAAACAATGACAGCTCTAAAGACATCCACCTGCTGCCTTGATGTTTTACCTACCAACTTCTTTAAAGGGAAACTTCGGTTTTTTTCAACCTGGGCCCTGTTTTCATAATTTTTTCTGTATATGTGAGTGCTGGATAAAACATTTTTTGAGGTCGCGCCAGTATTGAGCAGGGCAGGCAGCCTCCAGCCCAGCTAACGCTCGTACACAGGGCAACTGGCTCTCGTCAAAATTCGGCCTATAAACATGCATTTTTTTCACACTGACAGGCTCAGATAGTTACAATGAGTGTCCGACAACATACTAGAAAGGAGAAATTAACGTATGTCTCTACCTTTAGCTGGAGATCGCTGTTTGTTGTGAGCTGTGTCCAAATCTCACCACGCTACAAATCTCGTTCCGAAATCTCGCGATAACTCGCGACAAAACACCGGTGGAAAAACAGTTACCTGACTGAGGTGAAGAGAGATGACTGACAAACAAACAAACTTTTCTATAAAACTAAAATAACAGTCTTCGGTAATCCAACAGAAAATCACTTCAGTCATCTCTCTTCACCTCAGTCAGGTAACTGTTTTTCCACCGGTGTTTTGTCGCGAGTTATCGCGAGATTTCGGAACGAGATTTGTAGCGTGGTGAGATTTGGACACAGCTCACAACAAACAGCGATCTCCAGCTAAAGGTAGAGACATACGTTAATTTCTCCTTTCTAGTATGTTGTCGGACACTCATTGTAACTATCTGAGCCTGTCAGTGTGAAAAAAATGCATGTTTATAGGCCGAATTTTGACGACAGCCAGTTGCCCTGTGTACGAGCGTTAGCTGGGCTGGAGGCTGCCTGCCCTGCTCAATACTGGCGCGACCTCAAAAAATGTTTTATCCAGCACTCACATATACAGAAAAAATTATGAAAACAGGGCCCAGGTTGAAAAAAACCGAAGTTTCCCTTTAAGAATGTTTTTGACTGCCTATCAACAGACGTCTTGCAAATAGTTAATAATTCTATTCAATCGGGCAATTTCCCGAAGGCTTTCAAAACTGCAGTCATTAAACCTCTTCTAAAAAAGCAGAGCCTAGATGCCTCTGTTATCAACAACTACAGACCAATTTCAAATCTACCATCTACTCAGTGGCCTAGTGGTTAGAGTGTCCGCCCTGAGATCGGTAGGTTGTGAGTTCAAACCCCGGCCGAGTCATACCAAAGACTATAAAAAATGGGACCCGTTACCTCCCTGCTTGGCACTCAGCATCAAGGGTTGGAATTGGGGGTTAAATCACCAAAAATGATTCCCGGGCGCGGCACCGCTGCTGCCCACTGCTCCCCTCACCTCCCAGGGGGTGAACAAGGGGATGGGTCAAATGCAGTGGACAAATTTCACCACACCTAGTGTGTGTGTGACAATCATTGGTACTTTACTTTTAACTTTAACTTTTACTTTAACATAAGTAAAATAATTGAGAAAGTTGTCCTCCAACAACTAAATCACTTCTTGGCTTCTACTGGCTGCCACAACAACTTCCAGTCAGGATTTCGACCTCTTCATAGCACAGAGGCGGCCCTTCTTAAAGTTATAAATGACATCCGTCTAAACACAGACTCTGGCAAAACTTCAGTACTAATGCTTTTGGACCTCAGTGCTGCATTTGACACTGGCGACCACTCAATACTTTTGGACAGGTTGGAAAACTGGGTGGGGATCTCAGGCACAGTTTTAAGCTGGTTCAAGTCATATCTACAAGATAGGAACTATTTTGTTTCCATTGGTGACTTTGTATCAGAAGCAACCAACGTAACGTGTGGAGTCCCCCAAGGTTCAATCTTGGGGCCGACTTTATTTAACATCTATATGCTCCCACTAGGACAAATCATGCAAAATAATAACATTGACCATCATTGCTATGCCGATGACACCCAAATCTATGTAGCGCTATCACCAAATGACTATCGCCCCATAGATCTTCTGTGCCAGTGCATTGAGCAAGTCAAACACTGGATGTGCCAAAATTTCCTACAACTAAATGAAGATAAAACTGAGATAATTGTTTTTGGTGCTAAAAAAGAAAGGTTTAAAGTCGTCCAACACCTTCAATCACTGTCCCTGAAAACCTCAAATAAAGCCAGAAATCTTGGGGTTATTTTAGATTCTGATTTACATTTCGACAGTCACATCAAATCAGTAACAAAATCGGCCTACTATCACCTCAAAAATGTAAAAAGACTTAGAGGGCTCATGTCAGCTCAAGACTTAGAAAAACTTGTACATGCCTTTATTACCAGTAGGCTAGACTATTGTAATGGTCTCCTTGCAGGTCTTCCCAAAAAAACTGTCGGGCAGCTACAGCTTGTTCAGAACGCTGCTGCTAGAGTTCTAACAAAGACCAAAAAATGTGAGCACATTACAGCAATTCTTAAATCTTTACATTGGCTCCCTGTACATCAAAGAATTGATTTCAAAATCCTCCTGCTCACATATAAATCACTACATGGTCTAGTATATCACTGATATGCTCCCACTATATAAGCCCTCTAGATCACTAAGATCTTCTGAGACCAATCTGTTAGCGGTTCCAAGAGTAAAGTCAAATCAAGGGAGAGCATCATTCAGTCACTATGCAACAAATAGCTGGAATAAACTTCCTGAAGATGTCAGACTCTCCCCAACTCTGACTACTTTTAAAACTAGACTGAAGACTTTTATGTTCACCTTAGCTTTCAGCTAAATCTTTTAATCTTTTAACTTTTAACGTCTGCACTGTTTTTATTTTTATTGTCTGCATTTTAATTTTGCTTTTATTTTCTTTCATTTCACTTTGTTGTCTGTGATGCACTTTGAGTCTGCCTTGTGTATGAAAAGCGCTATACAAATAAAGTTGCCTTGCCTTGCCTTGCCTTGCCTTGCCTTGAATGCTCTTCAACATTCATTATATTGATGATAATAATAATAATAATGAAAGTGTATTCACTTCCATGTAAACCTGAAAAACAAAACCAAGCAGTATACTTTAAAACAACTACAATACTTCTTGTATATTTTAAAACTACTACAATACTTCTTCTTAACAAGAAGTATACTTTAAAACAACTACAATACTTCTTGTATATTTTAAAACTACTACAATACTTCTTCTTAACAAGAAGTATACTTTAAAACAACTACAATACTTCTTGTATATTTTAAAACAACTACAATACTTCTTGTGAACAAGTATACTTTAAAACAACTACAATACTTCTTGTGAACAACAAGTATACTTTAAAACAACTACAATACTTCTTGTGAACGACAAGTATACTTGAAAACAACTACAATACTTATTGTATATTTTAAAACAACGACAATACTTCTTGTGAACAACAAGTATACTTTAAAACAACTACAATACTTCTTGTGAACAACAAGTATACTTGAAAACAACTACACTACTTCTTGTGAACAACAAGTATACTTTTAAAATATACAAAAAGTATTGTAGTTGTTTTAAAGTATACTTGTTGTTCACAAGAAGTATTGTAGTTTTAAAATATGCAGGAAGTATTGTAGTTGTTTCAAACAACTACAATAATGTTTACCAAAAAGTAATGTGGTTGTTTTAAAGTATACTTGTTTATGAAAAATATTGTAGTTGTTTTAATGTATACTTGTTTACAAAAAGTAATGTGGTTGTTAACAAGTATACTTTAAAACAATGTAGTTGTTTTGAAGTAAACAAGCATACTTTAAAACAACTACAATACTCTTTGTAAACAACAAGTATACTTTAATACAACTACAATACTCTTTGTAAACAACAAGTATACTTTAAAACAACTACAATACTTCTTAACAACAAGTATACTATAAAACAACAACAATACTTCTTGTAAACAATTATTATACTTGAAAACAACTACAATACTTCTTATACATTTTAAAACAACTACAATACTTCTGGTATATTTTAAAACAACTACAATACTTCTTGTGAACAACAAGTATACTTTAAAACAACTACAATACTTCTTGTGAACAACAAGTATACTATAAAACAACTACAATACTTCTTGTGAACAACAAGTATACTTGAAAACAACTACAATACGTCTTGTATATTTTAAAACAACTACAATACTTCTTGTATATATTAAAACTACAATACTTCTTAACAACAAGTACACTGTAAAACAACAACAATACTTCTTGTGAACAACAAGTATACTTGAAAACAACTACAATACTTCTTGTATATTTTAAAACTACAATACTTCTTGTGAACAACAAGTACACTTTTAAAATATACAAAAAGTATTGGAGTTGTTTTAAAGTATAATTGTTTATGAAAAATATTTACGTTGTTTTAAAGTATACTTGTTTACAAAAAGTATTGTAGTTGTTTTAAAGTATACTTGTTTACAACAAGTAATGTGCTTGTTTTGAAGCAAACAAGTATACCTTAAAACAGGGGTCACCAACCTTTTTGAAAGCAAGAGCTACTTCTTGGGTAGTGATTAATGCGAAGGGCTACCAGTTTGATACACACTTAAATAAATTGCCAGAAATAGCCAATTTGATCAATTTACCTTTAACTCTATGTTATTATTAATAATTAATGATATTTACACTTAATTGAACGGTTTAAAAGAGGAGAAAACACGAAAAAAATGACAATTAAATTTTGAAACATAGTTTATCTTCAATTTCGACTCTTTAAAATTCAAAATTCAACCGAAAAAAAGAAGAGAAAAACTAGCAAATTCAAATCTTTTTGAAAAAATAAAAAAAATAATTTATGGAACATCATTAGTAATTTTTCCTGATTAAGATTAATTTTAGAATTTTGATGACATTTTTTAAATAGTTTAAAATCCAATCTGCACTTTGTTAGAATATATAACAAATTGGACCAAGCTATATTTCTAACAAAGACAAATCATTATTTCTTCTAGATTTTCCAGAACAAAAATTTTAAAAGAAATTCAAAAGACTTTGAAATAAGATTTAAATTTGATTCTACAGATTTTCTGAATTTTAATCATAATAAATTTGAAGAAATATTTCACAAATATTCTTCGTTGAAAAAACAGAAGCTAAAATGAAGAATTAAATTAAAATGTATTATTCTCTACAATAAAAAATTTTTTTTACTTGAACATTGATTTAAATTGTTAGGAAAGAAGAGGAAGAAATTTAAAAGGTAAAAAGGTATATGTGTTTAAAAATCCTATATCATTTTTAAGGTTGTATTTTTTCTCTAAAATTGTTTTTCTGAAAGTTATAAGAAGCAAAGTAAAAAAATAAATGAATTTATTTAAACAAGTGAAGACCAAGTCTTTAAAATATTTTCTTGGATTTTCAAATTCTATTTGAGTTTTGTCTCTCTTAGAATTAAAAATGTCGGGCAAAGCGAGACCAGCTTGCTAGTAAATAAATAACATTTTGAAAATCGAGGCAGCTCACTGGTAAGTGCTGCTATTTGAGCTATTTTTAGAACAGGCCAGCGGGCTACTCATCTGGTCCTTACGGGCTACCTGGTGCCCGCGGGCATCGCGTTGGTGACCCCTGCCTTAAAACAACTACAATACTTTTTGTAGACGACAAGTATACTTTAAAACAACTACATTACTTTTTGTAAACAAGTATACTTCAAAACAATTACATTACTTTTTGTATGCAACAAGTGTACTTAAAAAACAATGTAAATATTTATAGAAAACAACACGTATACTTTAAAACAACTACAACATTTTCATTAACAAGTATACTTTAAAACAACTACAATACTTTTTGTAGACGACAAGTATACTTTAAAACAACCACATTACTTTTTGTAAACAAGTATACTGTACTTCAAAACAACTGCAATATTTTTCATAAACAAGTATACTTTAAAACAACCACATTACTTTTTGTAAACAAGTATACTGTACTTAAAAACAACTGCAATATTTTTCATAAACAAGTATACTTTAAAACAACCACATTACTTTTTGTAAAGAAGTATACTATAAAACAACCACATTACTTCTTGTATACAACAAGTACACATGAATATTTATTGCAAACAACAAGTATACTTTAAATCAACTACAATACTTTTTGTAAACCAGCATGTTAAATTAGGATTTTTCTTACATTGTAATTTTGAGTACATTTTGCATTGTTTAACTTGTGTATTTCATCACCGGGGTATTATGGGTTATTATTATTATTATTATGATTATTATAGAGTAAAGGGTTTGTTTACCTTGTGCATTTCATCATTGGGGTATTATGGGTTATTATTATTACTATGATTATTATAGAGTAAAGGGTTTGTTTACCTTGTGCATTTCATCATCGGGGTATTATGGGTTATTATTATTATGATTATTATATTTGTTTACCTTGCGCCTTTCATCATCGGGGTACGTCCAGTAGGAGATGCAGTACCCTGACAAGACGCACCATCTTCTGTGCCAGGCTCCAAAACCGCTAACGTCCTCAAACATTGTCTGCAAAAAGAACAAAAGAGCATTAATGAGTCAATGCAAGAGAAATGAAGTCTGAGATAAACATTAGCAGAATTTACAGTAAATGACTTGATGTAATAAAAATAGTTAGTTGGAGATGTGCTCATGCATTTTCAAGATTCAGTTTCCAGTGCACTTTTGCATCAAGTGCACATGCTTCATTTAATTCATCTTCCAAACATGACGTTGTTGGTGATATTAATTTCACACTGTCATCTGGAAATGCAACAATTCATGTCAAATTGCAAATAACTGTAATATTGTGGATTCATTTAAAGCACATTCCTTTACTTATGCTCAGAATGTGAAACTGGGCTGTTGTCTCCAAACTGTAGCAAAAAGGGCCAATTTTTACTGACCCTTGGCAAAAATATGAATTATTAATGAGATATTCTATTAGCTATGACAGCAATTAGTTTTGTCAGCAAGAACACAAAGCTGAGGTGTCGATGTTTTTTTTCCAGGCACATTGATTGTTTTTATCATCTTTATTATACAAATTGTATCAAACTTGCCTCCATTCTAACTTTGGACATGTAAAATAAAGTTTTTAAGAAAAAGTTTGGACAAGTAAAATAGTTAGAACATGTAAAATAAAATACAAGTTAAATTAAGTTAAAAAAAAAAAAAAGGATGGTCATATAGAATAAAGTCAAATGAACTAAAAATAAGTTTGGAATTGTAAACTAAAATAAATAAGTATAAATAAAGTTTGGACTTGTAGAATACAGTTTTGAAAAGTTTGGATATTTAAAATAAAGTTAAAATTAAAAATGTTTAGACATGGAAAATATGACTAAATAAAATAAAGTATAAATAAAGTTTAAAAAAAAGTTTAGACATGTAAAATAAAGTATAAATAAAGTTAGAACATGTAAAATATAGTTAAATAAAAGTTTTTTAAAAAGTTTGGAAATGTGAAATAAAAAGTATAAATTAAGTTTGGACATGTAAAATAAAGTTAAAATAAAATGTTTGGATATGGAAAATATGACTAAATAAAATAAAGAATAAATAAAGTTAAGACATGTAAAATCAAGTTGAAAATTTTTTTAGACAAGTAAAATAAAGTATAAATAAAGTTAGAACATGTAAAATAAAGTTTAAAAAAAGTTTGGACATGTAAAATAAAGTATGAATAAAGTTTGGACTTGTACAATAAAGTGTAAATAAAGTTAAGACATGTAAAATAAAGTAAATAAAAAGTTTAAACACAAAATACTTTTAAAACTTTTAAAAAGTTTTTTAAAAAGTTTGGAAATGTAAAATAAAAAGTATAAATGAAGTTTGGAAATGTAGAATAAAGTTTAAAAAAGTTTGGACATGTAAAATAAAGTTAAAATAAAATGTTTAGATATGGAAAATATGACTAAATAAAATAAGGTATAAATAAAGTTTAAAAAAAGTTTAGACACGTACATTAAAGTATAAATAAAGTTAGAACATGTAAAATAAAGTTAAATAAAAGTATAAAAAAAGTTTAGACACGTAAAATAAAGTATAAATAAAGTTAGAACATGTAAAATAAAGTTAAATAAAAGTTTTAAAAAAGTTTGGCCATGTAAAATAAAAAGTATAAATAAAGTTTGGACTTGTTCAATAAAGTATAAATAAAGTTTAGACATGTAAAATAAAGTTAAATATTTTTTTTTTTTAATTGGACAAGGACAATACAATAAAATGCAATAAAGTATAAATGAAGTTTGGACATGTAGAATTAAGTTTTAAAAAGTTTGGACATGTAAATGAGAGTATAAGTAAAGTTTGGACATGTACAATAAAGTTAAAGTAAAAAAAAAAAGTGTGGACATGTAAAATTCCTGATCTATTGTGTTCATTTTAAAGATGCAGCATAAGATCCTACAACCATGTTAGCTCCAAACATCAACATAAGGTCTCGTTACAAAAGCGTATGATTTCACTCGCATTTTTACGTCATTTCGATCCCAATTCTCAAGCATCTCTTACGAGTACATGTGCGCACATGAGAGGCATGATTGACAGCCTGAACGCCAATCATCTTATTTGCTGTGTTTTTACAAGGTCTAACCAATATAGCAATTATTTGTTACATCTGTCCTCTTAAAGTGATACTGCTAATATACCGCATGTTCCAAGTCTTGTATCATATGTCACCTTCTGCAACTTTTATCAAATAAATGGCTTGCACTCACCAGGAAGCCTTTTTCCTCCACGTTGCATCCAACGTCACACTGCATCTTCAGGTAGACGTGTCCTTCCAGAGGACACAAGAACGGCACCTTGAACATAAGCACATGTACTCGCTTATTAAAAGCATTTCTTTACTATTTGCTCTTTCATCATCATTTGCTCTATTATTAGAAATGTCCACACAATGCTGGTGATGAAATACAAAACCAAACATCAGTGAAGTTGTCACGTTGTGTAAATGGTAAATAAAAAGAGAATACAACAAATCCTTTTCAACTTATATTCAATTGAATAGACTGCAAAGACAAGATATTTCATGTTCACACTGAGAAACTTCTTTTTTTTTTTTGCAAATAACCATTAACTGAGAATTTAATGGCAGCAACACATTGTAAAAAAGGCATTTTTACCAGTGTGTTACATGGCCTTTCCTTTTAACAACACTCAGTAAAGGTTTGGGAACTGAGGAGACACATTTTTGAAGAGGAATTCTTTCACATTCTTGCTTGATGTACAGCTTAAGTTGTTCAACAGTCTCCCTTCTCATATTTTAGCCTTCATATTGCATCACACATTTTCAATGTCTGGACTACAGGCAGGCCAGTCTAGTACCCGCACTCTTTTACTATGAAGCCACGCTGTTGTAACACGTGGCTTGGCATTGTCTTGCTGAAATAAGCAGGGGCGTCCATGATAACGTTGCTTGGATGGCAACATATGTTGCTCCAAAAGCTGTATGTACCTTTAAGCATTAATGGTGAAGTGAAGTGAAGTGAATTACATTTATATAGCGCTTTTTCTCAAGTGACTCAAAGAGCTTTACATTGTGAAACCCAATATCTAAGTTACATTTAAACCAGTGTGGGTGGCACTGGGAGCATGTGGGTAAAGTGTCTTGCCCAAGGACACAACGACAGTGAGTAGGATGGCGGAAGCGGGGATCGAACCTGCAACCCTCGAGTTGCTGGTACGGCCGCTCTACCAACCGAGCTATACCGCCCCACATGGTGGGGCGGTATAGCTTCACAGATGTGTAAGTTACCCATGTCTTGGGCACTAATACACCCCCATACCATCACAAATGCTGCCTTTTACACTTTGCGCCTAGAACAATCCGGATGGTTCTTTTCCTCTTTGGTCCGGAGGACACGACATCCACAGTTTCCAAAAACAATTTGAAATGTGGACTCGTCAGACCACAGAACACTTTTCCACTTTGCATCAGTCCATCTTAGATGAGCTCGGGCCCAGCGAAGCGTTTCTGGGTGTTGTTGATAAATGGCTTTGGCTTTGCATAGGAGAGTTTTAACTTGCACTTACAGATGTGGCGACCAACTGTAGTTACTGACAGTGGTTTTCTAAAGTGGTCCTGAGCCCATGTGGTGATATCCTTTACACACTGATGTCGCTTTTTGATGCAGTACCACCTGTGTGATTGAAGGTCACGGGCATTGCCGCTTACGTGCAGTGATTTCTCCAGATTCTCTGAACAATTTGATGGTAAAATCCCTAAATTCCTTGCAATAGCTTGTTGAGAAATGTTGTTCTTAAACTGTTCAACAATTTGCTCAGGCATTTGTTGACAAAGTGGTGACCCTCGCCCCGTCCTTGTTTGTGAATGACTGAGCATTTCATGGAAGCTGCTTTTATACCCAATCATGGCACCCACCTGTTCCCAATTAGCCTGTTCACCTGTGGGATGTTCCAAATAAGTGTTTGATGAGCATTCCTCAACTTTCTCAGTCTTTTTTGCCACCTGTGCCAACTTTTTTGAAACATCTTGCAGGCATCAAATTCCAAATGAGCTATAATTTGCAAAAAATAACAAAGTTTACCAGTGTGTACATGAAATATCTTGTCTTTGCAGTCTATTCCATTGAATATAAGTTGAAAAGGATTTGCAAATCGTTGTATTCTGTTTTTATTTACCATTTACACAATGTGACAACTTCACTGCTTTTGGGGTTTGTACATCACATAGAAAACAAATGTTACTCATAATGTGAAAGATGCGTATAAATGGTAAATGTGCTTTTTGAAACAATGTACATGTAACCTAAATTGATATAAAATCATAGAAACGCTGACATTTATCGAGTTTATTATTAGCATATTGTGACAAAAACGTCACGTCAGACTTTCGTAACAATTTTTATGCTAAAGCTTGTGGTATTTTGCTTGTTTTCTAAGAATTCATTGACAAATATAGTAAGGGAATTGGACTTGTAATATTTATTCAAGTGTTAAAAGGATTTAGAAGGAAGCATGAGCTAGTGACAACATCGAGAGTGTTCTTGGGAGCTATTGTGTCAAAGATACTTGAGAGCGGGACAAATATGGAAGAAGAAAGGCTGCATTACCTTCTCTAAGGGAAACTTGCTCTTCCCGATGGACGAAAGTGTGAGCTGGTGAGATCCAACCAGGACAAAGTTGCTGCTTCGAACGGCGTTAGGACCTCCTGGACTGGCAACAACTAGGAAGAAACAATTTGCTCTCATCAGTCAGAAATCCTTACGGTCAATAATTAGGAATCAAAAGAAGTCGATCACCATCAATGAGAGGATTCAAGATAATGAATCAAATGGAGTAAAAAACACAGCAGATGTAATCAGGTTAAACAATTATTACAATAAATACATTACTAAGAAGATAAATGAAAACAAATGAATAGAAAACAAAATAGTTGAACAAACTAAAGTGATTAAATATGAATGAAAACAAATAAATCTCGGTGTATAGAAGAATATTTAGCATTTTCTTCATTTGTTGGACGTACCTGGTGTTTGGCTGCTTTTCTGGAAAACAAAAGACATTTGCATGTGTCAGCTGATTATTGATTTGATTGACAAATACACCTTCAACATGTTTGTGTTGCCATTCAGTGGATGAACATGCCACTAAACACAGAGAGGTTATCTCTAGAGCAGTGCTTGTCAAACTTTTTTCACCATGTAACACCCATCTTAAAGACCCACTTTAAAATAATGCCGTACATGCTAGTATTAATAAACAATATCAATATTTATAAACTTTTTGATTGATTGGTTGAAACTTTTATTAGTAGATTGCACAGTACAGTACATATTCCGTACAATTGACCACTAAATGGTAACACCCCAATAAGTTTTTCAACTTGTTTAAGTCGGGGTCCACGTTAATCAATTCATGGTACAAATATATAATATCATCATAATACAGTCAAATATATACTATCAGCATAATACAGTCAAATATATACTGTCAGCATAATACAGTCATATATATACTATCAGCATAATACAGTCATATATATACTATCAGCATAATACAGTCAAATATATACTATCAGCATAATACAGTCATATATATACTATCAGCATAATACAGTCAAATATATACAATCAGCATAATACAGTCATATATATACTATCAGCATAATATAGACAAATATATACTATCAGCATAATACAGTCATATATATACTATCAGCATAATACAGTCATATATATACTATCAGCATAATACAGTCATATATACTATCAGCATAATACAGTCATATATATACTATCAGCATAATACAGTCAAATATATACAATCAGCATAATACAGTCATATATATACTATCAGCATAATACAGTCATATATATACTATAAGCATAGTACAGTCATATATATACTATCAGCATAATACAGTCAAATATATACTATCAGCATAATACAGTCATATATATACTATCAGCATAATACAGTCAAATATATACAATCAGCATAATACAGTCATATATATACTATCAGCATAATACAGACAAATATATACTATCAGCATAATACAGTCATATATATACTATAAGCATAGTACAGTCATATTTACTATCAGCATAATACAGTCATATATACTCTCACCTTAATACAGTCAAATATATACTATCAGCATAATACAGTCATATATATATACTATCAGCATAATACAGTCAAATATATACTATCAGCATAATACAGTCATATATATACTATCAGCATAATACAGTCAAATATATACTATCAGCATAATACAGTCATATATACTATCAGCATAATACAGTCAAATATATACTATCAGCATAATACTATCAGCATAATACAGTCAAATATACACTATCAGCATAATACAGTCATATATATACTATCAGCATAATACAGTCATATATATACTATCAGCATAATACAGTCAAATATACACTATCAGCATAATACAGTCATATATATACTATCAGCATAATACAGTCAAATATATACTATCAGCATAATACAGTCATATATATACTATCAGCATAATACAGTCATATATATACTATCAGTATAATACAGTCAAATATATATACTATCAGCATAATACAGTCATATATATACTATCAGCATAATACAGTCATATATATACTATCAGCATAATACAGTCATATATATACTATCAGTATAATACAGTCAAATATATATACTATCAGCATAATACAGTCATATATATACTATCAGCATAATACAGTCATATATATACTATCAGCATAATACAGTCATATATATACTATCAGCATAATACAGTCATATATATACTATCAGCATAATGCAGTCATCACACAAGTTAATCATCAGAGTACATACATTGAATTATTTACAAGGTCGGTATGCAAAACCAAAATGACTCCGTACATTAGGTGCACCGGGTTATAAGGCGCACTTTGAGGGGAAAAAAATCTTTTTAAGTGCGCCTTATAGTCCGGAAAATACGGTAGTTGATACTGCAGGTGAAGTGTCCTATATTCCTGTTATTTCTTGTAAGGGAATTATGTATGAATGAATGATGGATACAAACAAGCAAGTAAACAACAATTAATGGCCAATGCATGCACATCTTATTTGAATGAAATGCCACCAGCACTTTAGGTTAAATTAACAAGATGAAACATTTTCTGCTCATATTTAAACAATTCAAGAAGTTTAAAAATAAAAGTACACCAACCAACATTTTAGGAGTAGATTTACCTGCTAAATGAAGTTCCCCGACCTGGCCATACAGCATCTGTTCTCTGCCCAATGAAGGACAGCGTGCCAGGTGTGTATGCTCCCTCCTTCCTGTTGATTGATTGAGACTTTTATTAGTAGATTGCACAGTACAGTACATATTCCGTACAATTGACCACTAAATGGTAACACACCAATACGTTTTTCAACTTGTTTAAGTCGGGGTCCACGTTAATCAATTCATAGTAAATCTGTGCGATGCCGTACATGCTAGTATTAATAAACAATTTTAATATTTATAAACCTGTGCGTTGCCGTACATGCTAGTATTAATAAACAATATCAGTATTTATAAACCTGTGCGATGCCGTACATGCTAGTATTAATAAACAATATCAGTATTTATAAACCTGTGCGATGCCGTACATGCTAGTATTAATAAACAATATCAGTATTTATAAACCTGTGCGATACCGTACATGCTAGTATTAATAAACAATATCAGTATTTATAAACCTGTGCGATGCCGTACATGCTAGTATTAATAAACAATATCAGTATTTATAAACCTGTGCGATGCCGTACATGCTAGTATTAATAAACAATATAGATATTTATAAACCTGTGCGATGCCGTACATGCTAGTATTAATAAACAATAATCAGTATTTATAAACCTGTGCGATGCCGTACATGCTAGTATTAATAAACAATATCAGTATTTATAAACCTGTGCGATGCCGTACATGCTAGTATTAATAAACAATATCAGTATTTATAAACCTGTGCGATGCCGTACATGCTAGTATTAATAAACAATATCAGTATTTATAAACCTGTGCGATACCGTATATGCTAGTATTAATAAACAATATCAGTATTTATAAACCTGTGCGATGCCGTACATGCTAGTATTAATAAACAATATCAGTATTTATAAACCTGTGCGATGCCGTACATGCTAGTATTAATAAACAATATAGATATTTATAAACCTGTGCGATGCCGTACATGCTAGTATTAATAAACAATAATCAGTATTTATAAACCTGTGCGATGCCGTACATGCTAGTATTAATAAACAATAATCAGTATTTATAAACCTGTGCGATGCCGTACATGCTAGTATTAATAAACAATATAGATCTTTATAAACCTGCGCGATGCCGTACATGCTAGTATTAATAAACAACGTCAGTATTTATAAACTTGTGCGATGCCGTACATGCTAGTATTAATAAACAATATAGATATTTATAAACCTGTGCGATGCCGTACATGCTAGTATTAATAAAAAATAATCAGTATTTATAAACCTGTGCGATGCCGTACATGCTAGTATTAATAAACAATATAGATATTTATAAACCTGTGCGATGCCGTACATGCTAGTATTAATAAACAATAATCAGTATTTATAAACCTGTGCGATGCCGTACATGCTAGTATTAATAAACAATAATCAGTATTTATAAACCTGTGCGATACCGTACATGCTAGTATTAATAAACAATAATCAGTATTTATAAACCTGTGCGATGCCGTACATGCTAGTATTAATAAACAATATAGATCTTTATAAACCTGTGCGATGCCGTACATGCTAGTATTAATAAACAACGTCAGTATTTATAAACTTGTGCGATGCCGTACATGCTAGTATTAATAAACAATATAGATATTTATAAACCTGTGCGATGCCGTACATGCTAGTATTAATAAACAATATCAGTATTTATAAACCTGTGCGATGCCGTACATGCTAGTATTAATAAACAATATCAGTATTTATAAACCTGTGTGATGCCGTACATGCTAGTATTAATAAACAATATCAGTATTTATAAACCAGTGCGATGCCGTACATGCTAGTAATAATAAACAATATAGATATTTATAAACCTGTGCGATGTCGTACATGCTAGTATTAATAAACAATATCAGTTTTTATAAACCTGTGCGATGCCGTACATGCTAGTATTAATAAACAATATCAGTATTTATAAACCCGTGCGATGCCATACATGCTAGTATTAATAAACAATATCAGTATTTATAAACCTGTGCCTGGTATAGCTCGGTTGGTAGAGCGGCCGTGCCAGCAACTTGAGGGTTGCAGGTTCGATCCCCGCTTCCGCCATCCTAGTCACTGCCGTTGTGTCCTTGGGCAAGACACTTTACCCACCTGCTCCCAGTGCCACCCACACTGGTTTGAATGTAACTTAGATATTGGGTTTCACTATGTAAAGCGCTTTGAGTCACTTGAGAAAAAGCGCTATATAAATGTAATTCACTTCACTTCACTGCGATGCCGTACATGCTAGTATTAATAAACAATATCAGTATTTATAAACCCGTGCGATGCCGTACATGCTAGTATTAATAAACAATATCAGTATTTATAAACCTGTGCGATGCCGTATATGCTAGTATTATTAAACAATATAGATATGTATATTTTGTTAGTTTGTCAGAAAGAAGTCGTCTTAACTTACCTTAAGATATTGTCGGCGTATGTAAGTAACAACTTGCACACATCCAGGAAGACGTCCTTAGAATTGTCACATAATTGAGTGACTGCTGGCGACAAAGTCATTTTTCTTGTTTTAATCGACTTTTCTGTCAAATGTTGACTGCTTCGCTGCTAGCTAATAACTACAAGCTACTGTGTCTTCCTCTGGTGATGAATCAACATGTTGGTGCGCAGTGGCGCCACCTGCTGGACTGGAGGCTCTACTTTTTTTTATTTAATAACTACAAGCTACTGAGTCTTCCTCTGGTGATGAATCATGTTGGTAGGCAGTGGCGCCACCTGCTGGACTGGAGGCTCTACTTTTTTGTTATTATTGTACAATGATCATACTTATTATAGGATGACAATACACTTCCACAACATTACGATATTTACCTCCAATGTTTTACATCCCGATTAACAATGCATATAATAAATAAATAAAAAGAATAAACAATTCTCGTACAAACAAGACCTGTTAAAGAAAGTAAGACAAATTACTACAATAATTGTCTTTATGATCAATTTTTAAACTTTTAGTCTAAAACACACAGTACTTCATTAAAAAAAGTACTTCTAAGTTCAAACACACAGTACTTCATTAAAAAAGTACTTCTAAGTTAAAACACACAGTACTTTATCAAACAAGTACAATCAGGATAAAACATAGTACTTCATCAAACAAGTACTACTAGTCTAAAACACACAGTACCTCGAACAAGTACTACTAGTCTAAAACACACAGTACATCATCAAACAAGTACTACTAAACTAAAACACACAGTACATCATCAAACAAGTACTACTAAACTAAAACACACAGTACTTCATTAAACAAGTACTACTAAACTATAACACAAAGTACTTCATCAAGTACTACTATGCTAAAACACACAGTAATTCAGCAAATATATACTATTAAAATAAAACCCAGTACTTCATCAAACAAGTACAATCAGGATAAAACATAGTACTACATCAAACAAGTACTTGTATAGTCTAAAAAACGAAGTACTTCATCAAACAAGTACTTGTATAGTCTAAAACACACAGTACTTCATCAAACAAGTACTTGTATAGTGTAAAACACACAGTACTTCATCAAACAAGTACTCTGTTGACACAAGAATTCCATCTGGTGTTTAGTGAAGTAGAAAATAGTTATTAGCTTCCTCTAGATGAGAAAATGGTGTAAACAATTAAGAAAAGAATAAAAAATGTTCCATGAGTGACTTTTATTGCCAAAGTGAATCTAATGTGATTAAATAGTCCCACCACAAGGTGGCGCCTTGAATACAAACACTTTTATTTGCTACTAGTCTTGAAAAATAACATCAGACTGTCATTCCAATCATTTCACATAAAGATGGAAATATTCCACCAAGTCAGAGAAATGGTAGTAAAACATCAAAGGTGGTGGAAACATCTACCTGTGAACGCAGGCCAGCAGGGGGCAAAATACTCCATGACGTCATCCCCTACAAAATGCACATGCACGTAATGATGTCATCATGTACATGTATTTTGTACGTGATGTCATCATTTACTTGTGTATTTATGTAACATAATGTTGTCATCATGTACTTGTGTATTTTGTACATTATCATGTCATCGCCTACAAAATACACATTACATGATGATGTCATCACCTACAAAATACATATTACATGATTTCACCACTTACAAAATACGGTGCATGCTGATGACATCACCTACAAAATACACATTACATGATTTCATCACCTACAAAATACACAGTACATGATGATGTCATCACCTACAAAATACATATTACATGATTTCTTTGCTTACAATATACACAATCCATGATGATGTCATCACCTACAAAATACACAATCCATGATGATGTCATCACCTACAAAATACACAGTACATGATGATGTCATCAACTACAAAATACACATGTACACAACGACATACATGCATATTTTGTTGAAGTCATCATGTACTTGTGTATTTTGTAAGTGATGACGTCATCCTGTGCTTGAGTATTTTGCATGCGATGACATCATCATGTAATGTGTATTTTTTATAGATGACAATTTAATGTACAAAATACATGTACATGATGTCATCACCTACAAAATACACATGTACACGACGACATACATGCGTATTTTTTTGAAGTCATCATGTACTTGTGTATTTTGTAAGTGATGACGTCATCCTGTGCTTGAGTATTTTGCATGTGATGACATCATCATGTAATGTGTATTTTTATAGATGACAATTTAATGTACAAAATACATGTGCATGACATCATCATGTAATGTGTACTTTATAGGTGATGACTTGTTAATCTACAAAATACATGTACATAATGACATCATCATGTGCTTGTGATGACGACATCATGTAACGTCTATTTTATAGATGACAATTTAATGTACAAAAAACATGTACATGACATCATCATGTAATGTGTACTTTATAGGTGATGACATGTCAATCTACAAAATACATGTACATAATGACATCGTCATGTGCTTGTGATGACATCATCATGTAATGTGTATTTTATAGATGACAATTTAATGTACAAAAAACATGTACACACACACACACATAATGTAATGTGTACTTTATAGGTGATGACATGTCAATCTACAAAATACATGTACATAATGACATCGTCATGTGCTTGTGATGACATCATCATGTAATGTGTATCTTATAGATGGTGACAATTTAATGTACAAAAAACATGTACATGACATCATCATGTAATGTGTACTTTATAGGTGATGACATGTCACTCTACAAAATACATGTACATAATGACATCGTCATGTGCTTGTGATGACATCATCATGTAATGTGTATCTTATAGATGGTGACAATATAATGTACAAAAAACATGTGCATGACATCATCATGTAATGTGTACTTTATAGGTGATGACATGTTAATCTACAAAATACATGTACATAATGACATCATCATGTGCTTGTGATGACATCATCATGTAATGTGTATTTTGTAGGTGATATGTGCAAAATACATGTACACGATGACATCATCACATACATGTGTATTTTGTACGTGACATGTACAGAGTACATGAACATGATGTCATCATGTAGTGTATATTGTGTAGGTGATGATATCATGTAATGTATATTTTGTAGGTGATGACATCATCATGTATGTATATTGTGTATGTGATGACATCATCATGTAATGTATATTTTGTAGGTGATGACATCATCATGTATGTATATTGTGTATGTGATGACATCATCATGTAATGTATATTTTGTAGGTGATGACATCATCATGTAATGTATATTTTGTAGGTGATGACATCATCATGTATGTATATTGTGTATGTGATGACATCATCATGTAATGTATATTTTGTAGGTGATGACATCATCATGTATGTATATTGTGTATGTGATGACATCATCATGTAATGTATATTTTGTAGGTGATGACATCATCATGTATGTATATTGTGTATGTGATGACATCATCATGTAATGTATATTTTGTAGGTGATGACATCATCATGTATGTATATTGTGTATGTGATGACATCATCATGTAATGTATATTTTGTAGGTGATGACATCATCCTGTATGTATATTGTGTATGTGATGACATCATCATGTAATGTATATTTTGTAGGTGATGACATCATCATGTAATGTATATTTTGTAGGTGATGACATCATCATGTATGTATATTGTGTATGTGATGACATCATCATGTAATGTATATTTTGTAGGTGATGACATCATCATGTAATGTATATTTTGTAGGTGATGACATCATCATGTACAAAATACAGGTACACGATTACATCCACACATGTGTGTGTATTTTGTAGATGATGACATCATTGATAAAGGAAAGTCCAAGGCGATACACAAGACGTGGTCACCATTGTTGTTGAAGTGAGGTCATCGCTCATGTTTGGGCTGGTCAGCCGGCTCCAACGCGCTGATTCCAGGCCCGCCTCCGCGTTTGCGTTTGGCGTCAGCAGAAAAGTCGGCCACCACGGGGCAGTGATCTGAGGCCACGCCCCCCCATGACCAATTGTCAGGAATCCAAGGGTTGGTCAAACCTTCTCGTACGACCGTGCAATGTCCTGACAAAGACAAAACAAATACTCTTTAGTCACACCGTCATATTGTCTTGTACATGATATGAATTATGATAAACAATCACTTCAGTTGCCAACAATCAATGATTTCCTTTTATTGACCCACAAAATCATTTCTGCAAGTAAGCCCAAAGAAAAGTCTGCATGATGTTGACATAATTCCAGTTGTGCAATTGCAATGTCTACTTTTTGATGTTCATCAATATGCACTGTCTATAACAAATAAACATACTTCAAATAAATACAGTTGTTATTTTTTATACTGTATATTAATAAATATATATGTTATTTTAGTAATTTTGTATTGAAGATGTTATTTAAGTACTTATATATTGAAGTTATTTAGTACTTGTGTATATTTAAGAAGTTATTTCAGTACCTGTATATTCAAGTTATATTAGTACTTATATATTAATAGAAGTTATTTTGAGAGAGAACCTACTACCACTGAGAGAGAACCTACCATTGAGAGAAAACCTACCATTGAGAGAAAACCTACAATGGAGAGAGAACCTACCACTGAGAGAGAAATTACCTTTGAGAGAGAACCTACTACCTTTGAGAGATAACCTACGACCATTAAAAGAGAACCTACTACCATTTAGAGAGAAGCTACTACTGAGAGAGAACCTACCCTTGGAGAGAGAACCTGCTACCTTTTTAGAAAGAACCTACGACCATTAAAAGAGAACCTACGACCATTTAGAGAGAACCTACTACCATTTAGAGAGAAGCTACTACTGAGAGAGAACCTACCTTTGGAGAGAGAACCTGCTACCTTTTTAGAAAGAACCTACGACCATTGAAAGAGAACCTACGACCATTGAAAGAGAACCTACTACCATTTAGAGAGAAGCTCCATTGAGAGACAATCTACTACCATTGAGGGAGAACCTACCACCATTTAGAGATACCTTACTACCACTGAGAGAAAACCTACCCTGGAGAGAGAAACTACCATGGAGAGAGAACCTGCTACCATGGAGAGAGAACCTACCATTGAAAGAGAACCTACTACCATTTAGAGAGAAGCTACTACCATTTAGATAAAAGCTCCATTGAGAGACAATCTACTACCATTGAGGGAGAACCTACCACCATTTAGAGATACCTTACTACCACTGAGAGAAAAACTACCCTGGAGAGAGAAACTACCATTGAGAGAAAACCTACCATGGACAGAGAACCTACCATGGAGCGAGAACCTACTACCATTGAGAAAGAACTTACTACCATTGAGATAGAAGCTACGATGAGAGAGAACCTACCATGGAGAGAGAACCTACTAACATTGAGAAATAACTTAGTAGCATTTAGATAGAAGCTCCATTGAGAGACAACCTACTACCATTGAGGGAGAACCTACCACCATTTAGAGATACCTTACTACCACCGAGAGAGAACCTCCCCTGGAGAGAGAACCTACAATGGAGAGAGAACCTACTATTGAGAGAGAACCTACCAATGGACAGAGAACCTACTAACATTGACAAATAACTTAGTAGCATTTAGATAGAAGCTCCATTGAGAGACAACCTACTACCATTGAGGGAGAACCTACTACCATTTAGAGATACCTTACTACCACCGAGAGAGAACCTCCCCTGGAGAGAGAACCTACCATTGAGAGAGAACCTACCAATGGAGAGAGAACCTACTAACATTGAGAAATAACTTAGTAGCATTTAGATAGAAGCTCCATTGAGAGACAATCTACTACCATTGAGGGAGAACCTACCACTATTTAGAGATACCTTACTACCACTGAGAGAAAATCTACCCTGGAGAGAGAAACTACCATGGAGAGAGAACCTACCATTGAGAGAGAACCTACCAATGGAGAGAGAACCTACTAACATTGAGAAATAACTTAGTAGCATTTAGATAGAATCTCCATTGAGAGACAATCTACTACCATTGAGGGAGAACCTACCACCATTTAGAGATACCTTACTACCACTGAGAGAAAACCTACTCTGGAGAGAGAAACTACCATGGAGAGAGAACCTGCTACCATGGAGAGAGAACCTACCATGGAGAGAGAACCTACTACCATTGAGGGAAAACCTACCACCATTTAGAGATACCTTACTACCATTGAGAGAAAACCTACCATGGACAGAGACCCTACCATGGAGAGAGAACCTACCATGGAGCGAGAACCTACTACCATTGAGAAAGAACTTACTACCATTGAGATAGAAGCTACGATGAGAGAGAACCTACCATGGAGAGAGAACCTACTAACATTGAGAAATAACTTAGTAGCATTTAGATAGAAGCTCCATTGAGAGACAACCTACTACCATTGAGGGAGAACCTACTACCATTGAGGGAGAACCTACTACCATTTAGAGATACCTTACTACCACCGAGAGAGAACCTCCCCTGGAGAGAGAACCTACAATGGAGAGAGAACCTACCATTGAGAGAAAACCTACCATGGAGAGAGAACCTACTATTGAGAGAGAACCCACCATGGGGAGAGAACCTACCATGGAGAGAGAAGCTACTAGCATTGAGAAAGAACCTACCAGAGTAGATCTTCTTGAGAGAGCGGCTGAGCCAGATGTTGTCCAGGCAGTGTGTTCCCTGAGGGCAGGTGGTGCTGATGTTGGTGAAGTACTTGGCTGCTAGCAGAGCAGACATCTTCTCTTTTCTCAGGAAGTCCAGCTCAGCGCTCTGAGGAGGACGTCCAAAGTCTCCCAGCACCACAACCTCCTTCTCACCTGTGCAGCAACATTCAACAACCATCACAACTCACCTGTGCAGCAACATTCAACAACCATCACAACTCACCTGTGCAGCAACATTCAACAACCATCACAACTCACCTGTGCAGCAACATTCAACAACCATCACAACTCACCTGTGCAGCAACATTCAACAACCATCACAACTCACCTGTGCAGCAACATTCAACAACCATCACAACTCACCTGTGCAGCAACATTCAACAACCATCACAACTCACCTGTATGTGTGTAGGAAGTATGTAAGTATGTGTGTAAAAGTATGGATGTCAGTATGTGTGTAAAAAAGTATGTAAGTATGTTTGTAAAAGTTTGGATGTAAGTATGTATTAGGAAGTATGTAAGTATGTGTGTAAAAGTATGGATGTCAGTATGTGTGTAAAAGTATGGATGTAAGTATGTGTGTAAAAGTATGGATGTCAGTATGTGTGTAAAAAAGTATGTAAGTATGTTTGTAAAAGTTTGGATGTAAGTATGTATTAGGAAGTATGTAAGTATGTGTGTAAAAGTATGGATGTAAGTATGTGTGTAAAAGTATGGGTGTCAGTATGTGTGTAAAAAAGTGTGTAAGTATGTTTGTAAAAGTTTGGATGTAAGTATGTGTGTAGGAAGTATATGCGTACGTGTGTAAAAGTATAGATGTAAGTATGTGTGTTTGAAGTATGTAAGTATGTGTGTAAAAGTATGGATGTAAGTATGTGTGTAAAAGTATGGCTGTAAGTATGTGTGTAAGAAGCTATGTAAGTATGTGTATAGAAGTATGGATGTAAGTATGTGTGTAAGGACATATGTAAGTATGTGTGTAAAAGTATGGATGTAAGTATGTGTGTAGGAAGTATGTAAGTATGTGTGTAAAAGTATGGATGTCAGTATGTGTGTAAAAAAGTATGTAAGTATGTTTGTAAAAGTTTGGATGTAAGTATGTATTAGGAAGTATGTAAGTATGTGTGTAAAAGTATGGATGTAAGTATGTGTGTAAAAGTATGGATGTCAGTATGTGTGTAAAAAAGTATGTAAGTATGTTTGTAAAAGTTTGGATGTAAGTATGTGTGTAGGAAGTATATACGTATGTGTGTAAAAGTATAGATGTAAGTATGTGTGTTTGAAGTATGTAAGTATGTGTGTAAAAGTATGGATGTAACTATGTGTGTAAAAGTATGGCTGTAAGTATGTGTGTAAAAGTATGGCTGTAAGTATGTGTGTAAGAAGCTATGTAAGTATGTGTATAGAAGTATGGATGTAAGTATGTGTGTAAGGACATATGTAAGTATGTGTGTAAAAGTATGGATGTAAGTATGTGTGTAGGAAGTATGTAAGTATGTGTGTAAAAGTATGGATGTCAGTATGTGTGTAAAAAAGTATGTAAGTATGTTTGTAAAAGTTTGGATGTAAGTACGTATTAGGAAGTATGTAAGTATGTGTGTAAAAGTATGGATGTAAGTATGTGTGTAAAAGTATGGATGTCAGTATGTGTGTAAAAAAGTATGTAAGTATGTTTGTAAAAGTTTGGATGTAAGTATGTGTGTAGGAAGTATATACGTATGTGTGTAAAAGTATAGATGTAAGTATGTGTGTTTGAAGTATGTAAGTATGTGTGTAAAAGTATGGATGTAACTATGTGTGTAAAAGTATGGCTGTAAGTATGTGTGTAAGAAGCTATGTAAGTATGTGTATAGAAGTATGGATGTAAGTATGTGTGTAAGGACATATGTAAGTATGTGTGTAAAAGTATGGATGTAACTATGTGTGTAAAAGTATGGCTGTAAGTATGTGTGTAAGAAGCTATGTAAGTATGTGTATAGAAGTATGGATGTAAGTATGTGTGTAAGGACATATGTAAGTATGTGTGTAAAAGTATGGATGTAAGTATGTGTGTAGGAAGTATGTAAGTATGTGTGTAAAAGTATGGATGTCAGTATGTGTGTAAAAAAGTATGTAAGTATGTTTGTAAAAGTTTGGATGTAAGTATGTATTAGGAAGTATGTAAGTATGTGTGTAAAAGTATGGATGTAAGTATGTATGTAGGAAGTATGTAAGTATGTGTGTAGGAAGTATGTAAGTATGTGTGTAAAAGTATGGATGTAAGTATGTATGTAGGAAGTATGTAAGTATGTGTGTAAAAGTTTGGATGTAAGTATGTATTAGGAAGTATGTAAGTATGTGTGTAAAAGTATGGATGTAAGTATGTATGTAGGAAGTATGTAAGTATGTGTGTAAAAGTATGGATGTCAGTATGTGTGTAAAAAAGTATGTAAGTTTGTTTGTAAAAGTTTGGATGTAAGTATGTATTAGGAAGTATGTAAGTATGTGTGTAAAAGTATGGATGTCAGTATGTGTGTAAAAAAGTATGTAAGTATGTTTGTAAAAGTTTGGATGTAAGTATGTGTGTAGGAAGTATATGCGTACGTGTGTAAAAGTATAGATGTAAGTATGTGTGTTTGAAGTATGTAAGTATGTGTGTAAAAGTATGGATGTAAGTATGTGTGTAAAAGTATGGCTGTAAATATGTGTGTAAGAAGCTATGTAAGTATGTGTATAGAAGTATGGATGTAAGGACATAAGTAAGTATGTGTGTAAAAGTATGGATGTAAGTATGTGTGTAAGAAGGTATGTATGTATGTATGGGTTTAAAAGTATGGATGTAAGTATGTGTGTAAGAAGGTATGTAAGTATGTGTTTAAAAATACGGATGTAAGAAGGTGTGTAAGAAGGTATATAAGTATGTGTGTAAAAGTATGGATGTAAGTATGTGTGTAAGAAGATATGTAAGTATGTGTGTAAAAGTATGGATGTAAGTATGTGTGTAAAAGTATGGATGTAAGTATGTGTGTAAAAGTATGGCTGTAAGTATGTGTGTAAGAAGGTATGTAAGTATGTGTGTAAAAGTATGGCTGTAAGTATAGTATGTGTGTAAGAAGGTATGTAAATATGTGTGTCAGAAGGTATGTAAGTTGGTGTGTAAAAGTATGGATGTAAGTATGAATGTAAGTATGGATGTAAATATGTGTGTAAGAAGATATGTAAGTTGGTGTGTAAGAAGGTATGTAAGTATGTGTGTAAAAGTATGGATGTACGTATGTGTGTAAGAAGGTATTTAAGTATGTGTGTAAGAAGGTATGTAAGTAGGTGTGTAGAAGTGTGGATGTAAGGTGTGTAAAAGTATGGATGTAAGTATGTGTATAAGTGTGGATGTAAATATATGTGTAAGAAGGTATGTAAGTATGTTTGTAAAAGTATGGATGTAAGTATGTGTGTAAAAGTATGGATGTAAGTATGTGTAAGAAGGTATGTAAGTATGTTTGTAAAAGTATGGATGTAAGTATGTGTGTAAAAGTATGGATGTAAGTATGTGTGTAAAAGTATGGATGTAAGTATGTGTGTAGGAAGGTATGTAAGTACACTATGTGTGTAAGAAGGTATGTAAGTATGTATGTAAGAAGATATGTAAGTAGGTGTGTACAAGTATGGATGTAAGTATGAATGTAAGTGTGGATGTAAGTATGTGTGTAAGAAGGTATGTAAGTATGTGTGTAAGAAGGTATGTAAGAAGGTATGTAAGTATGTGTGTAAGAAGGTATGTAAGTATGTGTGAAAGAAGGTATGTAAGTATGTGTGTAAGAAGGTATGTCAGTATGTGTGTAAAAGTAGGGATGTAAGTATGTATGTAAGAAGGTATGTAAGTATGTGTGTAAGAAAGTATGTAAGAAGGTATGTAAGTATGTGTGTAAGAAGGTATGTAAGTATGTGTGAAAGAAGGTATGTAAGTATGTGTGTAAGAAAGTATGTAAGAAGGTATGTAAGTGTGTGTGTAAGAAGGTATGTAAGTATGTGTGAAAGAAGGTATGTAAGTATGTGTGTAACAAGGTATGTAAGTATATGTGAAAGAAGGTATGTAAGTATGTGTGAAAGAAGGTACGTCAGTATGTGTGTAAGAAGGTATGTAAGTATGTGTGAAAGAAGGTACGTCAGTATGTGTGTAAGAAGGTATGTAAGTATGTGTGTAAGGTATGTAAGTATGTGTGTAAGGTATGTAAGTAGGTGTGTAAGAAGGTATGTAAGTATGTGTGAAAGAAGGTATGTAAGTATATGTGAAAGAAGGTATGTAAGTATGTGTGTAAGAAGGTATGTAAGTATGTGTGTAAGAAGGTATGTAAGTATGTGTGTAAGAAGGTATGTAAGTATGTGTGAAAGAAGGTATGTAAGTATGTGTGTAAGAAGGTATGTAAGTATGTGTGTAAGAAGGTATGTAAGTATGTGTGTAAAAGTATGGATGTGATAAATAGACATAAATAAGTCTTAATTTAGGGCAAAGTATTTAGAATATGGTAAGATGCAGTGAGGCTGCAACATGTGAACAGGATGTAGCAAGGAAGGAAGAAGTGTCAATATGAAAACCATAAGCAACCTTTCAGTGTTTCCTGGATGATGGCAGACAGGGGGCGACCTTTGACCCCTGCACTCTGCTTCTTGCCAACTGTGGGTCGCATGTGGACGTTCACCACAGCCACTTTGTGAGAAGAAATCTGAAGGAAAAAGACAAAAATATGTTGTGGTCTACATAACAAAACGTGGTTATCTTTTTGCGTTATGATGATTTTAATGTACATTTAACACATTTCCTAGTGGTGTACATCAGTGTTTTTCAACCTTTTTTGAGCCAAGGCACATTTTTTGCGTTGAAAAATTCCGGAGGCACACCACCAGCAGAAGTCATTAAAAAACGAAACTCAGTGGATAGTAAAAAGTCGTCGCAATTGTTGGATATGACTTTAAAGCAGGGGTGGTCACACTTTTTCTGCAGGCGAGCTACTTTTCAATTGATCAAGTCGTGAGGATCTACCTCATTCATATATATAATTTATATTTACTTATTTATGAAATATATGTTTTGTTAACAAGTTAAAGGTGTTTAATGATAATGCAAGCATGTTTAACACACATAGTTAATATTGTTAATAAATTAAAGGTGTTTAATGATAATACAAGAATGTTTAATACATATAGTTAATATTGTTAACATGTTAAAGGTGTTTAAAGATAATGCAAGCATGTTTAATACATATAGTTAATATTGTTAACATGTTAAAGGTGTTTAAAGATAATGCAAGCATGTTTAATACATATAGTTAATATTGTTAACATGTTAAAGGTGTTTAAAGATAAAGCAAGCATGTTTAACACATATACTTAATATTGCTAACAAGTTAAAGGTGTTTAATGATAATACAAGCATGTTTAACACATATAGTTAATATTATTAACAAGTTAAAGGTGTTTAAAGATAATACAAGCATGTTTAACACATATAGTTAATATCGTTAACAAGTTAAAGGTGTTTAATGATAATACATGCATGTTTAACACATATAGATTCCTTTCTTTCATGAAGACAAGAATATAAGTTGGTGTATTACCTGATTCTGATGACTTGCTTTGATTGGAATCAAGACAGTGGTGCTGATAACGTCCGCATTTTCAAATGGAGGAGAAAAAAAGTCCTCCTTTCTGTCCAATACCACATGAAAGTGGTTGGTTTTTGTCATCTTATTTGTCCAGCTTCCATACTCCTTTGCATACACTTTAAGAGAAATACATTGGCGGCAAACTCCGTAGCTTGCTAGCTTGTGCACGCCAGCTTTCTGAGACTCTTAGCGCAGGCAGGATGAAGCAGAGCTTTTATTGTGAAGGCAGGAACTGGACGTAATGAGCACCCCTGCTTTAAAGCATAACCAAGCATGCATCAATATAGCTCTTGTCTCAAAGTAGGTGTACTGTCACCACCTGTCACATCACACCCTGACTTATCTGGACTTTTTTGCTGTTTTCCTGTGTGTAGTGTTTTACTTCTTGTCTCGCGCTCCTATTTTGGTGGCTTTTTGTCCTTTTTTGGTATTTTCCTGTAGCAGTTTCATGTCTTCCTTTGAGCGATATTTCCCGCATCTACTTTGTTTTAGCAATCAAGAATATTTCAGTTGCTTTTTATTAGAGATGTCCGATAATATCGGCAGGCCGATATTATCGGCCAATATATGCGATAAAATGTAATATCGGAAATTATCGGTATCGTTTTTTTTATTATCGGTATCGGTTTGTTTTTTTTGGTTTTTTTTTAATTAAATCAACATAAAAAACACAAGATACACTTACAATTAGTGCACCAACCCAAAAAACCTCCCTCCCCCATTCATTCACACAAAAGGGTTGTTTCTTTCTGTTATTAATATTCTGGTTCCTACATTATATATCAATATATATCAATACAGTCTGCAAGGGATACAGTCCGTAAGCACACATGATTGTGCGTGCTGCTGCTCCACTAATAGTACTAACCTTTAACAGTTCATTTTACTAATTTTTATTCATTACTAGTTTCTATGTACCTGTTTTTATATTGTTGTACTTTCTTTTTTATTCAAGAAAATGTTTTTAATTTATTTATCTTATTTATTTTTTTAAAAAGTACCTTATCTTCACCAGCTGGTTGTCCAAATTAGGCATAATAATGTGTTAATTCCACGACTGCATATATCGGTTGATATCGGTATCGGTTGATATCGGTAACGGTAATTAAAGAGTTGGACAATATCGGAATATCGGATATCGGCAAAAAGCCATTATCGGACATCCCTACTTTTTATCCTTGTTTGTGGGGACATTGTTGATTGTCATGTCATGTTCGGATGTACATTGTGGACGCCGTCTTTGCTCCACAGTAAGTCTTTGCTGTCGTCCAGCATTCTGTTTTTGTTTACTTTGTAGCCATTTCAGCTGTAGTTTCGTTCTGCATAGCCTTCCCTAAGCTTCAATGCCTTTTCTTAAGGGCACTCACCTTTTGTTTAGTTTTGGTTTAAGCATCAGACACAATTTTACCTGCACTCTGCCTCCCGCTGTTTCCGACATCTACAAAGCAATTAGCTACCGGCTGATATGGAAGAGTATTACACGGTTACTCTGCTGAGCTTTAGACAGCACCGACACTCAACAACAACACATCATTTGCAGACTATAATTACTGCTTTGCAAAAAACATTTTTTACCCAAATAGGTGAAATTAGACAATCTCCCACGGCACACCAGATTGTATCTCACGGCACAGTGGTTGAAAAACACTGGTATACATAACGAAACATGTTTATCTTTTGGTTTTATGATGATTTTAAGGTACATTTAACACATTGGTCTAAATAATACATTGGTGTACATTTACAACGTGTTTCCTGATAAGGGAGTGTGTGTTAATGGAAAATAAGTATGTGTCTAAAAAGGCTATTGCAAAGGAAAAGGCTCAATCCAGAACCTCATGGAACTATGAACTCCCAGATTAAGAGTGATGTCAGGAAATGCATACTGTTCACACTGGTCATGTGACAATGTTGTTCCTGCTTGCTTGCGTTTGAAAAAGACAAGGATTGATTAAGCGACGTAAGTAGATGACATAAGACATACTTACAGAGAAGTGGGCCAGGAAGCTTGTGGAGGCTCCATCCCAGTTGTTGGCAGACTCCAAGAGTGCAGCATCCAGGAGCTGCACACCAGTGGAATCCCACAGAAAGCCAGAATAGCTCACTTCCTTTCAACACAACATGATGGCACATGTCCATCAACAATAATGAATGTATAACAATATACTTATCCATAAACACTAATGAATATATGACAGTATACTTATCCATACATGTTGAAATAATAATGAATAGTTGGATGGATCACACATACAATACCTTCCAGAAGCAGCTGCTTATTATCTTTCACATTTTTTAGTTATTTTTATTTATCTTATTTAGTGTCTGCCATGTTATTCCATTTATATTGGTTATGTTGCTTTTTTAATATGCACATTTAATGTCTACTTGAGGTACATGAAACACTTATCTAAGAATGTGTTTCTTCATCATTTACAATGTGTTATTTGGTCCTTGTTGTTTTTTTCAAAATAAAACTTAGTTGAAATAGTTCAGTATTAAGTACTTTTTGAAAATGTTATACATGTTTAAAAATACTGGGATAATAATGATAACCGTGATGAGAATATAAACATCCCTAATACAAACATTTACCTTGCAGCAAACTTCTTCAGACTCCAAACATTTCCATACGCCTCTTGGCCTCTTCCACTTGCCAACACTAGCTAGAGTACCTTGGTTTAACTCCGCACAGAACTGCAATCACACAAACACACATCTTAATAGTTGGTACCCTACTGTTAATAGTTGGTACCCTCCTGTTGTTAATAGTTGGTACCCTCCTGTTGTTAATAGTTGGTACCCTCCTGTTGTTAATAGTTGGTACCCTCCTGTTGTTAATAGTTGGTACCCTCCTGTTGTTAATAGTTTGTACCCTCCAGTTAATAGTTGGGACCCTCCTGTTGTTAATAGTTGGTACCCTCCTGTTGTTAATAGTTGGTACCCTCCCGTTGTAAATAGTTGGCACCCTTCTATTGTTAATAGTCGGTACCCTTCTGTTGTTTATAGTTGGTATCCACCTATTGTCAATAGTTGGTACCCTTCTGTTGTTAATAGCCGGTACCCTTCTGTTGTTTATAGTTGGTATCCACCTGTTGTCAATAGTTGGTACCCTTCTGTTGTTAATAATTGGTATCCTCCTGTTGTAAATAGTTGGTACCCACCGGTTGTTAATAGTTGGTACCATCCGGTTAATAGTTGGTACGCTTCTGTTGTTAATAGTTGGTATCCTCCTGTTGTTAATAGTTGGTACACCACTGTTGTTAATAGTTGGTACCCTCCCGTTGTTAATAGTTGGTACCCTTCTGTTGTTAATAGTTGGTACCATTCTGTTGTTAATAGTTGGTACCCTTCTGTTGTTAATAGTTGGTACCCTTCTGTTGTTAATAGTTGGTATCCTCCTGTTGTTAATAGTTGGTATACCACTGTTGTTAATAGTTGGTACCCTTCTGTTGTTAATAGTTGGTACACCACTGTTGTTAATAGTTGGTACTCGCCTGCTGTTAATAGTTGGTACCTTCCTGTTGTAAATAGTTAGTATTTTCCTGTTGTTAATGGTTGGTACCCACCTGTTGTTCATGGTTGTTAACCTTGTGTTGTTAATAGTTGGTACCCTTGTGTCAGTAAGAGTTGGTACCCTCGTGTTGTCAATAGTTGGTACCCTCCTGTTGTTAATAGTTGGTACCCTCCTGTTGTTAATAGTTGGTACCCTGCTGTTGTTAATAGTTGGACCCTTGTGTTGTTAATAGTTGGTACCCTTGTGTTGTTAATAGTTGGTACCCTCCTGTTGTAAATAGTTGGTACCCCACTGTTGTTAAGAGTTGGTACCCTTGAGTAGTTAAGAGTTGGTACCCTTGTGTTGTTAAGAGTTGGTACCCTTGTGTTGTTAAGAGTTGGTACCCTTGTGTTGTTAAGAGTTGGTACCCTTGTGTTGTTAAGAGTTGGTACCCTTGAGTAGTTAAGAGTTGGTACCCTTGTGTTGTTAAGAGTTGGTACCCTTGGGTTGTTAAGAGTTGGTACCCTTGTGTTGTTAAGAGTTGGTACCCTTGGGTTGTTAAGAGTTGGTACCCTTGTGTTGTTAAGAGTTGGTACCCTTGTGTTGTTAAGAGTTGGTACCCTTGTGGTGTTAAGAGTTGGTACCCTTGTGTTGTTAAGAGTTGGTACCCTTGGGTTGTTAAGAGTTGGTACCCTTGTGTTGTTAAGAGTTGGTACCCTTGTGTTGTTAAGAGTTGGTACCCTTGTGTCAAAGAAATGACATACCACAAGTCATATCATTGGAAGAAAGAGTGGAACTCTACAAAATATTATAATTGACAAACAACAAAGTACTTAAGTAGGTAGAAGTACTCGAGTCCACATATTTGACACACCAAATAATGACGCTTGCTCTCTGAGTGTTAGGTTCAAATCCCAGTCAGTGTAACATTATCCTTATTTTGTATCAAATAATATTCATATTTGTACTACAAAAATGATTCATATGATGTTTCTATTCCAGGCCTTATAGAATCGACTGAGAAGATGATGTCCTTTGGACAAAAGCAGTTAAGTGCTGTGGTGTCTGATAAGTATTAGTACTATTTACTTTGCTTAGTACTACTTTTTCAGAAGTATTAGGAGGTGTTAGTATTACTTTACTTTACTTAGCAAGTAATAACTATGAGTACTACTTTACCTTGATTAGTACTTTTTTTCGATATGTGATATGTATGAGTACTACTTTACCTTTCTTTGTACTACTTTCTTTACAAGTGATATGTACATTATTACTACTACTTTACCTTGCCTAGTACTACTTTCTCCACAAGTGATACGTTTTAGTAATACTTTACCTTGCTTAGCAAGTGATAAGTATGAGTACTACTTTACCTAGTTTAGTAAGTAAGAAGAAGATGCACTACTTTACCTTTTGTAGTACACCTTTCTCCAACAGGTCCTGCACTGCCAGTAACTTGATGCTGCAACACATAACCACATACAGTATAAAGTACTCCAACACATAACCACATACAATATAAAGTACTCCAACACATAACCACATACAATATAAAGTACTCCAACACATAACCACATACAATATAAAGTACTCCAACACATAACCACATACAATATCAAGTACTCCAACACATAACCACATACAATATAAAGTACTCCAACACATAACCACATACAATATAAATTACTCCAACACATAACCACATACAATATCAAGTACTCCAACACATAACCACATACAATATAAAGTACTCCAACACATAACCACATACAATATAAATTACTCCAACACATAACCACATACAATATCAAGTACTCCAACACATAACCACATACAATATAAAGTACTCTAACACATAACCACATACAATATAAAGTACTCCAACACATAACCACATACAATATAAAGTACTCCAACACATAACCACATACAATATAAAGTACTCCAACACATAACCACATACAATATCAAGTACTCCAACACATAACCACATACAATATAAAGTACTCCAACACATAACCACATACAATATAAATTACTCCAACACATAACCACATACAATATAAAGTACTCCAACACATAACCACATACAGTATAAAGTACTCCAACACATAACCACATACAATATAAAGTACTCCAACACATAACCACATACAGTATAAAGTACTCCAACACATAACCACATACAATATAAAGTACTCCAACACATAACCACATACAATATAAAGTACTCCAACACATAACCACATACAATATAAAGTACTCCAACACATAACCACATACAGTATAAAGTACTCCAACACATAACCACATACAATATAAAGTACTCCAACACATAACCACATACAATATAAATTACTCCAACACATAACCACATACAGTATAAAGTACTCCAACACATAACCACATACAATATAAAGTACTCCAACACATAACCACATACAATATAAAGTACTCCAACACATAACCACATACAATATAAAGTACTCCAACACATAACCACATACAGTATAAAGTACTCCAACACATAACCACATACAATATAAAGTACTCCAACACATAACCACATACAGTATAAAGTACTCCAACACATAACCACATACAATATAAAGTACTCCAACACATAACCACATACAATATAAAGTACTCTAACACATAACCACATACAGTATAAAGTACTCCAACACATAACCACATACAATATAAAGTACTCCAACACATAACCACATACAATATAAAGTACTCCAACACATAACCACGTACAATATAAAGTACTCTAACACATAACCACATACAATATAAAGTACTCCAACACATAACCACATACAATATAAAGTACTCCAACACATAACCACATACAATATAAAGTACTCCAACACATAACCACATACAATATAAAGTACTCTAACACATAACCACATACAATATAAAGTACTCCAACACATAACCACATACAGTATAAAGTACTCCAACACATAACCACATACAATATAAAGTACTCCAACACATAACCACATACAGTATAAAGTACTCCAACACATAACCACATACAATATAAAGTACTCCGACACATAACCACATACAGTATAAAGTACTCCAACACATAACCACATACAATATAAAGTACTCCAACACATAACCACATACAATATAAAGTACTCCAACACATAACCACATACAGTATAAAGTACTCCAACACATAACCACATACAATATAAAGTACTCCAACACATAACCACATACAATATAAATTACTCCAACACATAACCACATACAGTATAAAGTACTCCAACACATAACCACATACAATATAAAGTACTCCAACACATAACCACATACAATATAAAGTACTCCAACACATAACCACATACAATATAAAGTACTCCAACACATAACCACATACAGTATAAAGTACTCCAACACATAACCACATACAATATAAAGTACTCCAACACATAACCACATACAGTATAAAGTACTCCAACACATAACCACATACAATATAAAGTACTCCAACACATAACCACATACAATATAAAGTACTCCAACACATAACCACATACAGTATAAAGTACTCCAACACATAACCACATACAATATAAAGTACTCCAACACATAACCACATACAATATAAAGTACTCCAACACATAACCACGTACAATATAAAGTACTCTAACACATAACCACATACAATATAAAGTACTCCAACACATAACCACATACAATATAAAGTACTCCAACACATAACCACATACAATATAAAGTACTCCAACACATAACCACATACAATATAAAGTACTCTAACACATAACCACATACAATATAAAGTACTCCAACACATAACCACATACAGTATAAAGTACTCCAACACATAACCACATACAATATAAAGTACTCCAACACATAACCACATACAGTATAAAGTACTCCAACACATAACCACATACAATATAAAGTACTCCGACACATAACCACATACAGTATAAAGTACTCCAACACATAACCACATACAATATAAAGTACTCCAACACATAACCACATACAATATAAAGTACTCCAACACATAACCACATACAGTATAAAGTACTCCAACACATAACCACATACAATATAAAGTATTCCAACACATAACCACATACAGTATAAAGTACTCCAACACATAACCACATACAATATAAAGTACTCCAACACATAACCACATACAGTATAAAGTACTCCAACACATAACCACATACAATATAAAGTACTCCAACACATAACCACATACAATATAAAGTACTCCAACACATAACCACATACAGTATGAAGTACTCCAACACATAACCACATACAATATAAAGTACTCCAACACATAACCACATACAATATAAAGTACTCTAACACATAACCACATACAATATAAAGTACTCCAACACATAACCACATACAATATAAAGTACTCCAACACATAACCACATACAATATAAAGTACTCCAACACATAACCACATACAATATAAAGTACTCTAACACATAACCACATACAATATAAAGTACTCCAACACATAACCACATACAGTATAAAGTACTCCAACACATAACCACATACAATATAAAGTACTCCAACACATAACCACATACAGTATCAAGTACTCCAACACATAACCACATACAATATAAAGTACTCCAACACATAACCACATACAATATAAAGTACTCTAACACATAACCACATACAATATAAAGTACTCCAACACATAACCACATACAGTATAAAGTACTCCAACACATAACCACATACAATATAAAGTACTCCAACACATAACCACATACAATATAAAGTACTCCAACACATAACCACATACAATATAAAGTACTCCAACACATAACCACATACAGTATAAAGTACTCCAACACATAACCACATACAATATAAAGTACTCCAACACATAACCACATACAATATAAAGTACTCCAACACATAACCACATACAATATAAAGTACTCCAACACATAACCACATACAGTATAAAGTACTCCAACACATAACCACATACAATATAAAGTACTCCAACACATAACCACATACAGTATAAAGTACTCCAACACATAACCACATACAATATAAAGTACTCCAACACAAAACCACATACAATATAAAGTACTCCAACACATAACCACATACAGTATAAAGTACTCCAACACATAACCACATACAATATAAAGTACTCCAACACATAACCACATACAATATAAAGTACTCTAACACATAACCACATACAATATAAAGTACTCCAACACATAACCACATACAATATAAAGTACTCCAACACATAACCACATACAATATAAAGTACTCCAACACATAACCACATACAATATAAAGTACTCTAACACATAACCACATACAATATAAAGTACTCCAACACATAACCACATACAGTATAAAGTACTCCAACACATAACCACATACAATATAAAGTACTCCAACACATAACCACATACAGTATAAAGTACTCCAACACATAACCACATACAATATAAAGTACTCCAACACATAACCACATACAGTACAAAGTACTCCAACACATAACCACATACAATATAAAGTACTCCAACACATAACCACATACAGTATAAAGTACTCCAACACATAACCACATACAATATAAAGTACTCCAACACATAACCACATACAATATAAAGTACTCCAACACATAACCACATACAGTATAAAGTACTCCAACACATAACCACATACAATATAAAGTACTCCAACACATAACCACATACAGTATCAAGTACTCCAACACATAACCACATACAATATAAAGTACTCCAACACATAACCACATACAATATAAAGTACTCTAACACATAACCACATACAATATAAAGTACTCCAACACATAACCACATACAGTATAAAGTACTCCAACACATAACCACATACAGTATAAAGTACTCCAACACATAACCACATACAGTATAAAGTACTCCAACACATAACCACATACAATATAAAGTACTCCAACACATAAGCACATACAATATAAAGTACTCCAACACATAACCACATACAATATAAAGTACTCTAACACATAACCACATACAATATAAAGTACTCCAACACGTAACCACATACAGTATAAAGTACTCCAACACATAACCACATACAATATAAAGTACTCCAACACATAACCACATACAGTATCAAGTACTCCAACACATAACCACATACAATATAAAGTACTCCAACACATAACCACATACAATATAAAGTACTCTAACACATAACCACATACAATATAAAGTACTCCAACACATAACCACATACAGTATAAAGTACTCCAACACATAACCACATACAGTATAAAGTACTCCAACACATAACCACATACAATATAAAGTACTCTAACACATAACCACATACAATATAAAGTACTCCAACACATAACCACATACAATATAAAGTACTCCAACACATAACCACATACAATATAAAGTACTCCAATACATAACCACATACAATATAAAGTACTCCAACACATAACCACATACAATATAAAGTACTCCAATACATAACCACATACAATATAAAGTACTCCAATACATAACCACATACAGTATAAAGTACTCCAACACATAACCACATACAATATAAAGTACTCCAACACATAACCACATACAGTATAAAGTACTAGCAAAACATTTTTTTCGTAAAATATGCATTTTCTTGCATTTTCTTACATTTACGGGTTCAATCAGGACCCCTGATGACGTTTTGAGACATCTCCTACAACTATAGCACCAGAATTGTGCTGCTGAAGCAAGTCCGTTTTTTTGAATTTTTTGTAAGGGTCCCCCCTTATGACATTTTAGCAAAAAAAAATTCCGTAAAATATGCATTTTCTTACAGTTTCTTACATTTACAGGTTTAGTCGGGACTCCTGGTGACGTTTTAAGACATCTCCTACAACTACAGCACCAGAATTGTGCTGCTGAAGCAAGTCCGTTTTTTTGAATTTTTTATAAGGGTCCCCCCTTACGACATTTTAGCAAAAAATTTTTTTCGTAAAATATGCATTTTCTTACAGTTTCTTACATTTACGGGTTTAGTCTGGACTCCTAATGACGTTTTGAGACATCTCCTCCAACTATAGCACCAGAATTGTGCTCCTGAAGAAAGTCCGTTTTTTGGAATTTTTTTACCACATTTTAGCTAAATATTTTTTTTCGTAAAATATGCATTTCTTACATTTTCTTACATTTACGGGTTTAATCAGGGCCCCTGATGACGTTTTAAGACATCTCCTACAACTACAGCACCAGAATTGTGCTGCTGAAGCAAGTCCGTTTTTTTGAATTTTTTATAAGGGTCCCCCCTTACGACATTTTAGCAAAAACATTTTTTCGTAAAATATGCATTGTCTTACATTTTCTTACATTTACGGGTTTAGTCGGGACTCCTGATGACGTTTTGAGACATCTCCTACAACTACAGCACCAGAATTGTGCTGCTGAAGCAAGTCCGTTTTTTGGAATTTTTACGATATTTTAGCAAAAAAATTTTGTCTTAAAAAATGCATTTTCTGACATTTACGGGTTTAGTCGGGACTCCTGATGACGTTTTGAGAAATCTCCTACAACTACAGCACCAGAATTGTGCTGCTGAAGCAAGTCCGTTTTTTGGAATTTTTACTTACGACATTTTAGTAAAAAATGTTTTTCTTAAAAAATGCATTTTCTTACATTTTCTTACATTTACGGGTTTAGTCGGGACTCCTGATGACGTTTTGAGACATCTCCTACAACTACAGCACCAGAATTGTGCTGCTGAAGCAAGTCCGTTTTTTGGAATTTTTACTTACGACATTTTAGCAAAAAATGTTTTTCTTAAAAAATGCATTTTCTTACATTTTATTACATTTACGGGTTTAGTCGGGACTCCTGGTGACGTTTTGAGACATCTCCTACAACTACAGCACCAGAATTGTGCTGCTGAAGCAAGTCCGTTTTTCTGAATTTTTTTACGACATTTTAGCAAAATATTTTTTTTCGTAAAATATGCATTTTCTTACATTTTCTTACATTTACAGGTTTAATCAGGACCCCTGATGACGTTTTGAGACATCTCCTACAACTACAGCACCAGAATTGTGCTGCTGAAGCAAGTCCGTTTTTTTGAATTTTTTGTAAGGGTCCCCCCTTCGACATTTTAGCAAAAAAAAAATTTCTTAAAATATGCATTTTCTTACATTTACGGGTTTAATCAGGACCCCTGATGACGTTTTAAGACATTTCCTACAACTACAGCACCAGAATTGTGCTGCTGAAGCAAGTCCGTTTTTTTGAATTTTTTGTAAGGGTCCCCCCCTTACGACATTTTAGCAAAAAATTTTTTTCGTAAAATATGCGTTTTCTTACATTTTCTTACATTTACGGGTTTAGTCGGGACTCCTGATGACGTTTTGAGACATCTCCTACAACTATAGCACCAGAATTGTGCTCCTGAAGAAAGTCAGTTTTTTGGAATTTTTTTACCACATTTTAGCAAAAAAAAATGTTTTTTGTAAAATATGCATTTTCTTACAGTTTCTTACATTTACAGGTTTAGTCTGGACTCCTGATGACGTTTTGAGACATCTCCTACAACTATAGCACCAGAATTGTGCTGCTGAAGCAAGTCTGTTTTTTGGAATTTTTTGTAAGGGTCCCCCCTTACGACATTTTAGCAAAAATTTTTTTTCGTAAAATATGCATTTCTTACATTTTCTTACATTTACGGGTTTAATCAGGGCCCCTGATGACGTTTTAAGACATCTCCTACAACTACAGCACCTGAATTGTGCTGCTGAAGCAAGTCCGTTTTTTTGAATTTTTTGTAACATTTTAGCAAAAAAAAAATTCCGTAAAATATGCATTTTCTTACAGTTTCTTACATTTACAGGTTTAGTCTGGACTCCTGATGACGTTTTGAGACATCTCCTACAACTATAGCACCAGAATTGTGCTGCTGAAGCAAGTCCGTTTTTTTGAATTTTTTATAAGGGTACCCCCTTACGACATTTTAGCAAAAAATTTTTTTCGTAAAATATGCATTTTCTTACATTTTCTTACATTTACGGGTTTAGTCGGGACTCCTGATGACGTTTTGAGACATCTCCTACAACTACAGCACCAGAATTGTGCTGCTTAAGCAAGTCCGTTTTTTTGAATTTTTTTATGACATTTTAGCAAAAAAATGTTTTCGTAAAATATGCATTTTCTTACAGTTTCTTACATTTACGGGTTTAGTCGGGACTCCTGATGACGTTTTGAGACATCTCCTACAACTATAGCACCAGAATTGTGCTCCTGAAGAAAGTCCGTTTTTTGGAATTTTTTTACCACATTTTAGCAAAATATTTTTTTTTCATAAAATATGCATTTCTTACATTTTCTTACATTTACGGGTTTAGTCGGGACCCCTGATGACGTTTTAAGACATCTCCTACAACTACAGCACCAGAATTGTGCTGCTGAAGCAAGTCCGTTTTTTTGAATTTTTTTATGACATTTTAGCAAAATATTTTTTTTCGTAAAATATGCATTTTCTTACATTTTCTTACATTTACGGGTTTAATCAGGACCCCTGATGACGTTTTAAGACATCTCCTACAACTACAGCACCAGAATTGTGCTGCTGAAGCAAGTCCGTTTTTTTGAATTTTTTGGAAGGGTCCCCCCTTACGACATTTTAGCAAAGAAATTTTTTCGTAAAATATGCATTTTCTTACAGTTTCTTACATTTACGGGTTTAGTCGAGACTCCTGATGACGTTTTGAGACATCTCCTACAACTATAGCACCAGAATTGTGCTGCTGAAGCAAGTCCGTTTTTTTGAATTTTTTTACGACATTTTAGCAAAATATTTTTTTTCGTAAAATATGCATTTCTTACATTTTCTTACATTTACGGGTTTAATCAGGGCCCCTGATGACGTTTTGAGACATCTCCTACAACTACAGCACCATAATTGTGCTGCTGAAGCAAGTCCGTTTTTTTGAATTTTTTATAATTCGACATTACGACATTTTAGCAAAAAAAAAATTCCGTAAAATATGCATTTTCTTACAGTTTCTTACATTTACAGGTTTAGTCGGGACTCCTGATGACGTTTTGAGACATCTCCTACAACTATAGCACCAGAATTGTGCTGCTGAAGCAAGTCCGTTTTTTGGAATTTTTTTACCACATTTTAGCAAAATATTTTTTTTCGTAAAATATGCATTTCTTACATTTTCTTACATTTACGGGTTTAGTCGGGACTCCTGATGACGTTTTGAGACATCTCCTACAACTACAGCACCAGAATTGTGCTGCTGAAGCAAGTCCGTTTTTTTGAATTTTTTGTAAGGGTCCCCCCCTTACGACATTTTAGCAAAAAAAAAATTCCGTAAAATATGCATTTTCTTACAGTTTCTTACATTTACAGGTTTAGTCTGGACTCCTGATGACGTTTTGAGACATCTCCTACAACTATAGCACCAGAATTGTGCTGCTGAAGCAAGTCCGTTTTTTTGAATTTTTTTATGACATTTTGGCAAAATATTTTTTTTCGTAAAATATGCATTTTCTTACATTTTCTTACATTTACGGGTTTAATCAGGACCCCTGATGACGTTTTAAGACATCTCCTACAACTACAGCACCAGAATTGTGCTGCTGAAGCAAGTCCGTTTTTTTGAATTTTTTGTAAGGGTCCCCCCTTACGACATTTTAGCAAAAAAATTTTTTCGTAAAATATGCATTTTCTTACAGTTTCTTACATTTACGGGTTTAGTCTGGACTCCTAATGACGTTTTGAGACATCTCCTCCAACTATAGCACCAGAATTGTGCTCCTGAAGAAAGTCCGTTTTTTGGAATTTTTTTACCACATTTTAGCTAAATATTTTTTTTCGTAAAATATGCATTTCTTACATTTTCTTACATTTACGGGTTTAATCAGGGCCCCTGATGACGTTTTAAGACATCTCCTACAACTACAGCACCAGAATTGTGCTGCTGAAGCAAGTCCGTTTTTTTGAATTTTTTATAAGGGTCCCCCCTTACGACATTTTAGCAAAAACATTTTTTCGTAAAATATGCATTGTCTTACATTTTCTTACATTTACGGGTTTAGTCGGGACTCCTGATGACGTTTTGAGACATCTCCTACAACTACAGCACCAGAATTGTGCTGCTGAAGCAAGTCCGTTTTTTGGAATTTTTACGATATTTTAGCAAAAAATTTTTGTCTTAAAAAATGCATTTTCTGACATTTACGGGTTTAGTCGGGACTCCTGATGACGTTTTGAGAAATCTCCTACAACTACAGCACCAGAATTGTGCTGCTGAAGCAAGTCCGTTTTTTGGAATTTTTACTTACGACATTTTAGTAAAAAATGTTTTTCTTAAAAAATGCATTTTCTTACATTTTCTTACATTTACGGGTTTAGTCGGGACTCCTGATGACGTTTTGAGACATCTCCTACAACTACAGCACCAGAATTGTGCTGCTGAAGCAAGTCCGTTTTTTGGAATTTTTACTTACGACATTTTAGCAAAAAATGTTTTTCTTAAAAAATGCATTTTCTTACATTTTATTACATTTACGGGTTTAGTCGGGACTCCTGGTGACGTTTTGAGACATCTCCTACAACTACAGCACCAGAATTGTGCTGCTGAAGCAAGTCCGTTTTTCTGAATTTTTTTACGACATTTTAGCAAAATATTTTTTTTCGTAAAATATGCATTTTCTTACATTTTCTTACATTTACAGGTTTAATCAGGACCCCTGATGACGTTTTGAGACATCTCCTACAACTACAGCACCAGAATTGTGCTGCTGAAGCAAGTCCGTTTTTTTGAATTTTTTGTAAGGGTCCCCCCTTCGACATTTTAGCAAAAAAAAAATTTCTTAAAATATGCATTTTCTTACATTTACGGGTTTAATCAGGACCCCTGATGACGTTTTAAGACATTTCCTACAACTACAGCACCAGAATTGTGCTGCTGAAGCAAGTCCGTTTTTTTGAATTTTTTGTAAGGGTCCCCCCCTTACGACATTTTAGCAAAAATTTTTTTTCGTAAAATATGCGTTTTCTTACATTTTCTTACATTTACGGGTTTAGTCGGGACTCCTGATGACGTTTTGAGACATCTCCTACAACTACAGCACCAGAATTGTGCTGCTGAAGCAAGTCCGTTTTTTTGAATTTTTTTACGACATTTTAGCAAAATTTTTTTTTTTCGTAAAATATGCATTTTCTTACATTTACGGGTTTAATCAGGACCCCTGATGACGTTTTAAGACATCTCCTACAACTACAGCACCAGAATTGTGCTGCTGAAGCAAGTCCGTTTTTTTGAATTTTTTTATAAGGGTCCCCCTTACGACATTTTAGCAAAAAATTTTTTTCGTAAAATACGCATTTTCTTACATTTTCTTACATTTACGGGTTTAGTCGGGACTCCTGATGACGTTTTGAGACATCTCCTACAACTACAGCACCAGAATTGTGCTGCTGAAGCAAGTCCGTTTTTTTGAATTTTTTTACGACATTTTAGCAAAAAATTTTTTTCGTAAAATATGCATTTTCTTACATTTTCTTACATTTACGGGTTTAGTCGGGACTCCTGATGACGTTTTGAGACATCTCCTACAACTACAGCACCAGTATTGTGCTGCTGAAGCAAGTCCGTTTTTTGGAATTTTTACGATATTTTAGCAAAAAATGTTTGTCTTAAAAAATGCATTTTCTGACATTTACGGGTTTAGTCGGGACTCCTGATGACGTTTTGAGACATCTCCTACAACTACAGCACCAGAATTGTGCTGCTGAAGCAAGTCCGTTTTTTGGAATTTTTACTTACGACATTTTAGCAAAAAATGTTTTTCTTAAAAAATGCATTTTCTTACATTTTCTTACATTTACGGGTTTAGTCGGGACTCCTGATGACGTTTTGAGACATCTCCTACAACTACAGCACCAGAATTGTGCTGCTGAAACAATTCCGTTTTTTGAATTTTTTTTTGTAAAAAAAAAGTTTTCCCAAAAAAAGCATTTTATGCCATTTTTAGGTTTTGTAGGGACTCCTGATGACGTTTTAAGACATCTCCTACAACTACAGCACCAGAATTGTGCTGCTGAAGCAAGTCCGTTTTTTTGAATTTTTACGACAGGGTCCCCCCTTACGACATTTTAGCAAAAAATATTTTTCGTAAAATATGCATTTTCTTACATTTTCTTACATTTACGGGTTTAGTCGGGACTCCTGATGACGTTTTGAGACATCTCCTACAACTACAGAACCAGAATTGTGCTGCTGAAGCAAGTCCGTTTTTTGGAATTTTTACTTACGACATTTTAGCAAAAAATGTTTTTCTTAAAAAATGCATTTTCTTACATTTTCTTACATTTACGGGTTTAGTCGGGACTCCTGATGACGTTTTAAGACATCTCCTACAACTACAGCACCAGAATTGTGCTGCTGAAGCAAGTCCGTTTTTTGGAATTTTTACGACAGGGTCCCCCCTTACGACATTTTAGCAAAAAATGTTTTCGTAAAATATGCATTTTCTTACAGTTTCTTACATTTACTGGTTTAGTCGGGACTCCTGATGACGTTTTGAGACATCTCCTACAACTACAGCACCAGAATTGTGCTGCTGAAGCAAGTCCGTTTTTTTGAATTTTTTTACGACATTTTAGCAAAATTTTTTTTTTCGTAAAATTTGCATTTTCTTACATTTTCTTACATTTACGGGTTTAGTCGGGACTGCTGATGACGTTTTAAGACATCTCCTACAACTACAGCACCAGAATTGTGCTGCTGAAGCAAGTCCGTTTTTTTGAATTTTTTTACGACATTTTAGCAAAATAATTTTTTTCGTAAAATTTGCATTTTCTTACATTTTCTTACATTTACGGGTTTAGTCGGGACTCCTGATGACGTTTTAAGACATCTCCTACAACTACAGCACCAGAATTGTGCTGCTGAAGCAAGTCCGTTTTTTTGAATTTTTTATAAGGGTCCCCCCTTACGACATTTTAGCAAAAAAAATGTTTCCTAAAATATGCATTTTCTTGCATTTTCTTACATTTACGGGTTTAATCAGGACCCCTGATGACGTTTTAAGACATCTCCTACAACTACAGCACCAGAATTGTGCTGCTGAAGCAAGTCCGTTTTTTTGAATTTTTTTACGACATTTTAGCAAAATATTTTTTTTCGTAAAATTTGCATTTGCTTACATTTTCTTACATTTACGGGTTTAGTCGGGACTCCTGATGACGTTTTAAGACATCTCCTACAACTACAGCACCAGAATTGTGCTGCTGAAGAAAGTCCGTTTTTTTTAATTTCCCCCCTTACGACATTTTAGCAAAAAAAATGTTTCCTAAAATATGCATTTTCTTGCATTTTCTTACATTTACGGGTTTAATCAGGACCCCTGATGATGTTTTAAGACATCTCCTACAACTACAGAACCAGAATTGTGCTGCTGAAGCAAGTCCGTTTTTTTGAATTTTTTGTAAGGGTCCCCCCTTACGACATTTTAGCAAAAAATTTTTTCCGTAAAATATGCATTTTCTTACATTTACGGGTTTAGTCGGGACTCCTGATGACGTTTTGAGACATCTCCTACAACTACAGCACCAGAATTGTGCTGCTGAAGCAAGTCCGTTTTTTTGAAAGTTTTTACGACATTTTAGCAAAATATTTTTTTTCGTAAAATATGCATTTTCTTACATTTACGGCTTTAATCAGGACCCCTGATGACGTTTTAAGACATCTCCTACAACTACAGCACCTGAATTGTGCTGCTGAAGCAAGTCCGTTTTTTTGAATTTTTTGTAAGGGTCCCCCCTTACGACATTTTAGCAAAAAAAAAATTCCGTAAAATATGCATTTTCTTACATTTTCTTACATTTACGGGTTTAATCAGGACCCCTGATGACGTTTTAAGACATCTCCTACAACTACAGAACCAGAATTGTGCTGCTGAAGCAAGTCCGTTTTTTTGAATTTTTTGTAAGGGTCCCCCCTTACGACATTTTAGCAAAAAATTTTTTTTCGAAAAATATGCATTTTCTTACATTTTATTACATTTACGGGTTTAGTCGGGACTCCTGATGATGTTTTAAGACATCTCCTACGACTACAGCACCAGAATTGTGCTGCTGAAGCAAGTCCGTTTTTTTGAATTTTTTGTAAGGGTCCCCCCTTACGACATTTTAGCAAAAAAATGTTTTCCTAAAATATGCATTTTCTTGCATTTACGGGTTCAATCAGGGCCCCTGATGACGTTTTAAGACATTTCCTACAACTATAGCACCACAATTGTGCTCCTGAAGAAAGTCGTTTTTTTTTAATTATTTTACGACATTTAAGCAAAATATTTTTTTTCCTAAAATATGCATTTCTTACATTTTCTTACATTTACATGGATGGCAAGATGGCGGCGCATGGGTATGCTGCGGCTATGCTAACGCTCTTGGGAGTGTAGAGCGATTTGGCAAAAAACACCCGTCATTTCTGTCAATTTCATGGCTGGCTCAAAGCGTGAACACTCTGTGATCACATACGACCGACAGACAATTCTGGATGTGGATGGATCGGGTCGTTATAGACTGAAAGATGCATGTACGGTGGACCTCCTCGCTAGCATGGGAATACTTCGTGGGCTACATCGAGCGGCCTTTGTAGTAGCGGAGTCAAGTGCTAGCGGTGACCGCCAATGGAGACGACGTAAGCGGTGCGAGCGGAAGCAGAAGCGGGGATGCCGAGCTGGGCTAACAACAAAGAGAAAAGCTAACCAAAGAAGCGTGGAGTCTCCGGGTAAGAAGCCATTTAAACTAGAACTAGCCGGCGTCAGGCTGGATAATTAATCCCTGCACACATAGCAATTCTCTTAGAATAAAACACAACTCACATAATGTTTTTTCTTTTGTGACCGTGTCAGAGGCAGACATACATTGTACTGAGGTAGCTAACTATGATGCGTTCAGTTTATCGCAACATCAAGCAAACAATCTGAATATCCCCGTCGTATCAATTCCTAGATATGGTCGAAACTATTTAAAGTGCAATACGCATAATAAACGCAACATTATTAATATTGCTACTTCGGATAATTTCAACAAACAATCCTCAAAACAGCCCACTACCTATAATATGGGCTTTTTAAACATAAGATCATTATCTTCCAAAACGTTATTAGTTAATGAAGTCATTAGAGACAACAAACTTCACGTCGTTGGTCTCGCCGAGACCTGGCTCAAACCAGACGATTTTTTTGCGCTAAATGAGGCATCTCCTCCTAACTATACCAATACACATGTTGCCCGACCTCTTAAAAGGGGAGGGGGTGTCGCACTAATATACAATGAAAACTATAATCTTACACCTAACCTAAATAATAAATATAACTCGTTTGAGGTGCTCACTTTGAGGTTTGTCACACCGCTGCCTCTCCACCTGGCTGTTATCTACCGCCCCCCTGGGCCCTATTCGGACTTCATCAGTGAATTCTCAGAGTTTGTTGCTGATCTAGTGACGCACGCCGACAATATAATCATAATGGGGGACTTTAATATCCATATGAATACCCCATCGGACCCTCCATGCGTGGCGCTCCAGACTATAATTGATAGCTGTGGTCTTACACAAATAATAAATGAACCCACGCATCGCAACGGTAATACGATAGATCTAGTGCTTGTCAGGGGTGTCACCACCTCTAAAGTTACGATACTCCCGTACACTAAAGTAATGTCCGATCATTACCTTGTAAAATTCTAAGTTCTGACTCATTGTCAACAAACTAATAATAATAATAATAACTACTATAGCAGCCGCAACATTAATGCTACCACGACGACGACTCTTACTGACCTACTGCCTTCGGTAATGGCACCATTCCCAAATTATGTGGGCTCTATTGATAACCTCACTAACAACTTTAATGACGCCCTGCGTGACACCATTGATATTGTAGCACCGCTAAAGCTAAAAAGGGCCCCTAAAAGGCGTACTCCATGGTTTACAGAAGAAACTAAAGCCCAGAAATTATCATGTAGAAAGCTGGAACGCAAATGGCGTGCGACTAAACTTGAGGTTTTCCATCAAGCATGGTGTGATAGTTTAATAACTTATAAACGCATGCTTACCTCAGCTAAAGCTAAATATTACTCAAATCTCATCCACCTCAACAAAAATGATCCTAAATTTCTGTTTAGTACAGTGCATCGGTTGGGGACATCTCTGCGCTGCTGACCCGTCTCCGCTCGGGACGGTTTCCTGCTGGCCCCACTATGGACTGGACTCTCGCTGATGTGCTGGATCCACTGTGGACTGGACTTTCACAATATTATGTCAGACCCACTCGACATCCATTGCTTTCGGTCTCCCCTAGAGGGGGGGGGGGGGGGTTACCCACATATGCGGTCCTCTCCAAGGTTTCTCATAGTCATTCACCGACGTCCCACTGGGGTGAGTTTTTCCTTGCCCGTATGTGGGCTCTGTACCGAGGATGTCGTTGTGGCTTGTGCAGCCCTTTGAGACACTTGTGATTTAGGGCTATATAAATAAACATTGATTGATTGATTGATTGATTGGTAGTGATACGGTGACTTGAGAATGGATATTAGAGCATCTGGTATGGATCTGCCCACGATCATGTTGAGATGATGTGAGTACTCACTAGAGATGTCCGATAATATCGGACTGCCGATATTATCGGCCGATAAATGCTTTAAAATGTAATATCGGAAATTATCGGTTTCAAAATTATCTGTATTGCTTTCAAAAAGTAAGATGTATGACTTTTTAAAACGCCGCTGTGTACACGGACGTAGGGAGAAGTACAGAGCGCCAATAAACCTTAAAGGCACTGCCTTTGCGTGCCGGCCCAGTCACATAATATCTACGGCTTTTCACACACACAAGTGAATGCAAGGCATACTTGGTCAACAGCCATACAGGTCACACTGAGGACGGCCGTATAAACAACTTTAACACTGTTACAAATGCGCCACACTGTGAACCCACACCAAACACGAATGACAAACACATTTCGGGAGAACATCCGCACCGTAACACAACATGAACACAACAGAACAAATACCCAGAACCCCTTGCAGCACTAACTCTTCCGGGACGCTACAATATACACCCCCCACTACCCCCCTACCCTTTCACTTCAACCCCGCCCACCTCAACCTCCTCATGCTCTCTCAGGGAGAGCATGTCCCAAATTCCAAGCTGCAGGCATGTGATTTGACCACAATGAAAAAGACTGAAAAAATTTCCGGGGGTCTGGGGGACGAAGGCCCCCAGCCAGGTCCTGGTTTTTCACCAATTTAACATGCTAAAATTAACAAAGACAGCACCATTTGAAGAAAATATTTGAGTTTTTAAAGACATGAAAACATCATTAATAGAACATACATAACCCAATGATCCTAATGAATCACTGTATATCACATATGTCAGAGTCAAGGCCCGCGGGCCATATCCGGCCCGCGAGAAGGTTTTTTACGGCCCTTGGGATGATCTTGATTTATTATTAGAACCGGCCCGCAGACCGCAGATCTTTTACACGCACCAAGCGGATGCCGGTCCAAGGTTCCGAAAGGGGGCGAGCGGCCCGCCGGGACGCGCCTGCCGGCCGAAGGGCTGCAGCCCGGCCGTCAGTCGCGGAGCCCGCCGTGCCACGCGCGCCAAGGGGGCGGGCCGAAACCCGGCCCCGAGGCCCTGAGACTTCTGCTTTGTTTCCCCAAACCGCGCGTCACCGCCGGGCCCGCACCACCGTCGGGCTGCAGCCCGAGCGTCGGTGGCGGAACCCGTCATGTGCCGCGCGCGCCAAGCGGAGCGGGGGGGTCAAGCGGGCCGAAACCCGCAGGCCACCCCCTCACCACGAGGCCCTGAGACTTCTGCGTTTGACCCCTACGCGCGGCCCGTCGGGACGCGCCCGCCGTCAAGCCACGAGGGCCAGCCGTCGGGTCGCGGAGCCCGCCGTGCCACGCGCGCCAAGGGGCGGGCCGAAACCAGCGGGGGGTTTCGGGCACCCAACTCGCCTCCCTCCCACGGAGGGAGGAGGGGGGTTTAATGTGAACATTACTGTGCAATCACATATTTAGAGTTTTTACTCAATTGAAGTTTAAAAGTTAAAGTTTAATATTTGTTTTCACTGCATGTTACTTCTCCTTAAACAAAGTGTTGTTTTTGATTTATAGATTTTTGCACTTTATTTTATTGTATTTCAATTTAATTATATTTTAAAAATATTTCAGTTGAGTGGATGATAGAAAATTGCTATTATTGTTTTTTTCTTTGAAGTAAATTTAGCCCACTTTTGCTAAAATAGAAAATATAGGCTACTGATGGTGCCTTGAATACCGGTTTCTTTCATTTAATGTTCATGTTATGGGGATTTTTATATAAAGGAAATTTGTCTTTTGTGTCTGTTGAAAATTAAAGATTACTGACAGAGCCATAAGAAAATATTGCTTTATTTATCTGATCATATTGGAATATATTTGTTAGGTTTTCAGTAGGTTCAATTAGGTTCACTAGACTATATGCGTCATTTAAAAATTTTTCAATGAACATTCGAACAGTCCGGCCCTCGGCTTGTAGCTAAATTTTTTATTTGGCCCTCCGTCCATTTGACTTTGACACCCCTGCTGTATATGGTTCAGTCCCAACAGTATTTAGTCACTAATATTTACATCTTGTGTTCATTTCACATCCACAGGTGTCACATTGATCAGTGTTATTATCTACACTTTATTTACAGTATTACCACATTACTTCAGTTCATGGAATGTAAACATTTCATTCTTTTCGCCAAAATAGGATATACATTTACGAAAATAATTAAACATGTTTAGTATTGTTTACTCATATTTGAAAATAGGAAATAATAATAATGTGAGGACACTGACATATTGCATGAAACAAGTGTGAAAATATTGACCTTCAAGATTGTTACACCACTGACAATAGTTTCAACAGACTACATAAGAACTTAATATTACAAAATAGTATTATATTCAAATTTATTTCAAATAAATTGTTAACTGGAATCAATAATGCGACTCTTTGAATTTCTGTAATTTCATAATATATTTTCACGTGGCTTTTTATTTTTAGAAAAACCCATTTATATTTCGCTAAGCAATAATTGGTTAATATTTAAAACAAACATGCGTATTTCGCAAGCAAATATTTTTTAGCTTACCTCATTATTAACAACCCTGTCTGCAACTGAAGTGGGTGGATCTTTCCTCTCCATGTAAACAAAGGACGAAGTCCGTAAGGTTTGCTCACTTTCGGTTGACATCCAAAAGTACCAGCTAGTGAAAAGTTAGTTTTCCTTGCTTCAAGTGGTTTCATATGTTTTTGCCGTTTCGCATGTACTTCCAAAGTCTTGAAACCTCGTGATCCATAGTCAATATTATCATGACACCACGTGCACAAAACCTTTCCGGGACGATCGATTTTCCGAATAAAATCACCGAACAAAGTCGTAACTTCCTTCTTCCCAACAGTATCAGTGATTTCCCTTTCCATCCAGTCCCATCCAAACTTATTTTTGACATGCTTATCAATTTCTTTTACTCGTAAAGCGTCCTTTCTCTCGAGAACCGACATTGTTTACATATGGAAAATGGCCGTAATAACCATTATGAATGATGACGTTCATAACAGATGTCCTGATTGGTCACAAGGAACATATCGACCAATCAACTACGGCGTGATTTAGGGTAAAAAAAAAAACGGAAAAACGGGAGATTTTTTTTTTTTTTCCCCGAGATTAAAAAAGACGGAATTCCGACTTTAGACGGAAAAATCACATGCCTGAAGCTTCTGTTTTGAGGCATGTTAACAAAAATAATGCACTTTGTGACTTCAATAATAAATATGGCAGTGCCATGTCGGCATTTTTTTTCCATAACTTGAGTTGATTTATTTTGGAAAACTTTGTTACATTGTTTAATGCATCCAGCGGGGCATCACAACAAAATTAGGCATAATAATGTGTTAATTCCACTACTGTATATATCGGTATCAGTTGATATCGGAATCGGTAATTAAGAGTTGGACAAAATCGGAATATCGGATATCGGCAAAAAAGTACTCACTCGTTCTCCAGGAGGGTCATGCACACCACCTCCTTCACCCCGGGGTTGTTGGCCTTGTCGCAGGAACACTTCTGCAGGCTCCACGTGGCCACGCGCACCACGCACTTCCTGTGCCGCAGCAGGGCCGCCGTCTGCGCGCTCGCTCGCACGGGAACGACCTGGGCGGGTCCGCCGGGCGGGAGGCCCGCAGTGTCGCTCTTCAGGCTGGGGGAAGTGGGGCCAGGGTGCAACCGGGTCGTGTGCGGGGGTCTTCCGTTGGTGTCGGTGAAGGAGGGCACCAGCGACACCTGCAGAGGGTGGCTGATGTGCTTCACCCTCAGCAGGTCCTCCGTGCTTCTGAAGGGGCGATCCCGGACTATACTGCGTGCTATTTCCTCTGTGATACCAGGAACGCTCATGAGCTGAGCAGGTGTGGCCGTGTTCACGTCCAGCCCGCCGCTCGTTTGCTGACCCCGGTTTTTCCGCGGGGAAGACGGCGAGTGCCGAGACCAACTCCCTCTGTCCCAAACGCAGATTTCGACTTTGACGGCCTCCAGCTTGGCGGCGCCGACTCCGCTCACCAGTGCCAGGTCCTCCACCTTTTTAAAGCCGCCGATGCAGTCCCGGTACTGCACGATGCTGCGGGCCACGGTGCGGTCCACGCCGGGGAGAGTCATGAGCTCCTCCTCGCTGGCGGCGTTGATGTTGAGACGCTCCTGCCTCACCAGGACGCTTCCGAAGTTGCACGCCGCGCTCAGCTTGCGTCTTTTGCCGCTGACGACGCCGGGGTCTCTGGGGATGGAGCGGTGGCAACCCAGGCTGCCGCCCATGACTCGGGCCGGTCTCGGGCCAAGGACAACGGACTGACGGAAAAAACAACACAGCATAAATATGCGTCACGAAATACCAACACTGATATCATTTTATAAATAATAGTATCAATATCAATACCAACACCATTATCATTACATCAATATTAGTATCAATACCATTATCATGATATTATTATTAGTATCAACATCAATACAAATATCATTATTACCATATTAGTATCAATATTAATATTATCATAATCATATTAATATTAGTATCAATACCATTATCATCATATTAATATTAGTATCAATACCATTATCATGATATTTATATTAGTATCAATACTATTATCATTATATTAATATAAGTATCAATATCAATACCATTATCATGATATCATTATTAGTATCAACATCAATACAAATATCATTATAACCATATTAGTATTAAAATGCACAATTTTTAGGTGTAAAAATATAAAATTAGCTAAAAAGCTAGCGTAAAATTTTAGCATGCTAATATGCGAGAAGCTGGCATACTTTCAAAATGGCGCCAACCATTAAAATTCATTATTTTTAGTTTTAAGCATAAAAAATTTGCAAATAAAGCGTTAACATGCTAACGTTAGCATGATAAATGTGGCAGCCCTAATAAGAAATAACAAATAAATGGGAAATTTTGATAGGCCTGCTACGTCCCCAAATGGCGCCAAGTACCCAAATTAATGATTTTTAGGTTTTCACATAAGAAAATGCAAAAAAAACAAGCATACAACGTTAGCATTCTAACATTAGCATGTGAGCATAGTTTAAATTAGTGTACTTGTAAGGTGGCGCCAAGTAATAAAATGCACTATTTTTAGGGTGTAAACATACAAAATTAGCTAAAAAGCTAGTGTAAAATTTTAGCATGCTAACATTATCAAGCTAATATGGCATACTTTCAAAATGGCGCCAAGCATTAAAATTAATTATTTTTAGGTTTAAACATAAAAAATTTGCAAATAAAGCTAACGTTAGCATGATAAATATGGCAGCCCTAATAAGAAATAAGAAATAAATGGGAAATTTTGATAGGCCTGCTACGTCCCTTAATGGCGCTAAGTACCCAAATAAATGAATTTTAGGTTTTCACATAAAAAATTTTTTTAAAAAAAACAAGGTAACAACGTTAGCATTCTAACATTAGCATGTGAGCATAGTTTAAATTAGTGTACTTGTAAGGTGGCGCCAAGTAATAAAATGCACTATTTTTAGGGTGTAAACATACAAAATTAGCTAAAAAGCTAGTGTAAAATTTTAGCATGCTAACATTATCGTGCTAATATACGAGATGCTGGCATACTTTCAAAATTCCGCCAAGCATTAAAATGAATTATTTTTAGGTTTAAACATAAAAAATTAACAAATAAAGCTAACGTTAGCATGATAAATATGGCAGCCCTAATAAGAAATAAATGGGAAATTTTGATAGGCCTGCTACGTCCCTTAATGGCGCTAAGTACCCAAATAAATTAATTTTAGGTTTTCACATAAAAAAATTAAAAAAACAAAACAAGATAACAACGTTAGCATTCTAACATTAGCATGTGAGCATAGTTTAAATTAGTGTACTTGTAAGGTGGCGCCAAGTAATAAAATGCACTATTTTTAGGGTGTAAACATACAAAATTAGCTAAAAAGCTAGCGTAAAATTTTAGCATGCTAACATTATCGTGCTAATATGCGAGATGCTGGCATACTTTCAAAATGCCGCCAAGCATTAAAATGAATTATTTTTAGGTTTAAACATAAAAAATTTGCAAATAAAGCGTTAACATGCTAACGTTAGCATTATAAATGTGGCAGCCCTAATAAAAATAATAAATAAATGGGAAATTTTGATAAGCCTGCTACGTCCCTAAATGGTGCCAAGTATCCAAATTAATGATTTTTAGGTTTTCACATAAAAAAAATGCAAAAAAAACAAGCATACAACGTTAGCATTCTAACATTAGCATGTGAGCATAGTTTAAATTAGTGCACTTGTAAGGTGGCGCCAAGTAATAAAATGCACTATTTTTATGGTGTAAACATACAATATTAGCTAAAAAGCTAGTGTAAAATTTTAGAATGCTAACATTATCGTGCTAATATGCGAGATGCTGGCATACTTTCATAATGGCGCCATGCATTAAAATTAATTATTTTTAGGTTTAAACATAAAAAATTTGCAAATAAAGCGTTAACAGGCTAACGTTAGCATGATATATGTGGCAGCCCTGATAAAAATAATAAATAAACGGGAAATTTCGATAGGCCTGCTGCGTCCCTAAATGGTTCCAAGTATCCAAATGAATGATTTTTAGGTTTTCACATAAAAAAATGAAAAAAAACAAGCATACAACGTTAGCATTCTAACATTAGCATGTGAGCATAGTTTTAATTAGTGTACTTGTAAGGTGGTGCCAAGTAATAAAATGCACTATTTTTAGGTGTAAACATACAAAATTAGCTAAAAAGCTAGCGTAAAATTTTAGCATGCTAACATTATCAAGCTAATATGCGAGATGCTGGCTTACTTTCAAAATGGCACCAAGCATTAAATTTCATTATTTTTAGGTTTAAACATAAAAAATTAGCAAATAAAGCGTTAACATGCTAACATTAGCATGATAAATGTGGCAGCCCTAATAAAAATAATAAATAAACAATAAAAAATTCCTGTGGAAATTTTGATAGGCCTGCTATGTCCTTAGATGGCACCAAGTATCCAAATTAATGATTTTTAGGTTTTCACATAAAAAAATGCAAAAAAACAAGCATACAATTTTAGCATTCTAACATTAGCATGAGAGCATAGTTTAAATTAGTGTACTTGTAAGGTGGCGCCAAGTAATAAGATGCACTATTTTTAGGGTGTAAACATACAAAATTAGCTAAAAAGCTAGTGTAAAATTTTAGCATGCTAACATTATCATGCTAATATGCGAGATGCTGGCATACTTTCAAAATGGCGGCAAGCATTAAAATTCATTATTTTTAGGTTTAAAATTTAAAAAATTGCAAATAAAGACTTAACATGCTAACATTAGCATGATAAATGTGGCAGCCCTAATAAAAATAATAAATAAATGGGAAATTTTGATAGGCCTGCTACGTCCCTAAATGGCGGCAAGTACCCAAATGAATGATTTTTAGGTTTTCACATAAAAAATTGCAAAAAAACAAGCATAAAACGTTAGCATTCTAACGTTAGCATTCTAACGTTAGCATTCTAACGTTAGCATGTGAGCATAGGTTAAATTAGTGTACTTCTAAGGTGGCGCCAAGTATTAAAAAGCACTATTTTTAGGTGTAAATACACAAAATTAGCTAAAAAAAAAAAGCTAGCATAAAACGTTAGCATGCTAACATTATCGTGCTAACATGAGCGAAACTGGCATTCTTTTCAAAATTCACGATTTTTATGTTTAAACTTGCAAGATTATCAAATAAAGCGTTAACGCGCTAACGTTAGCGTGATCATACGAGAGAATCTAGAAAAAAAATGCTAGCATGGTAACATTCTCACAACGTTAGCATCTATTCACTACACGTGCCCGTAATTAATACAAATGACCAATTATCTACCACTCAAAAATAATCCGCCGACAAACTAACTACTCGTTTCTTATCATATCTCGGACGTTTCTTGATAGTTTTATCAAAATCCGAAGTGGCTGAGGAGAGGCTAGTCTGGGCTTCTCTGCTTAGGCTGCTGCCCCCGCGACCCGACCTCGGATGGAACTTCTTGAGCTATGTTTCTTGCTAACTAACTAACTAACTAAGAGGCAAACCCCAGCAATGAATAAGTGATACCAACAGATGTCGATACACCCCAGCAATGAATAAGTGATACCAACAGGTATCGATACCGGTTGATATTGGTGATCATCAAATTGCAAACATAATCATACCAATTAGTTGTCTGTCAGGGTCACAGTGCGGCGTTAAAAGGATTAAAATCTGGATTTAAAAAATCTCCTTAATAAACTCAAAATATATCTTGATCCTACCAAGCAGCAGACAGCTCGGGTCCCAGTGCGTCTTATATATGGATTCAAAACAGGATACAAATGTCATAAATTCTTCTTTGCAGGTGATGAGGGTATTTGAGCTGTTAAAATTATTAAAAGCCGGATAGAGATCTCCTTAATAAATTCTCCTTTGCCGGAGATAAGAGTCCAAGTGTGGCGTTTTAAAGAAAATAAGCAGGATAAACAAACTTTGATCCTGACATGTTAGCTTAATGTCACGCTGCTACCTTTGCTCTCACACGCTACCGGAAAACACCACGATTGCTTTTCAAAATAAAACACAACAGAACAAACGAACCGTTCCCAAGATAAGTTTTGTATTATTATGTCAATCACAGAGAGGTTACGTTAGAAGATGAATGTGGATCTGTCGTTTGCACATTGTATCTACAAGGCCGATAGTACATTTTAAAATCCAGTACGGTCTTATTTTGAAAACACATAGTTTTGCTGTGTGTGGTTGCAATGTACGCGCTTCGTGTCACAGCGGTATGTCAACAACAGAGTGAATTATTAGCTGTGTATTCGATCATCTTCATTTAATCGCATTTGTTGAGAAATACATTTTAGTGTGTTTATTTACTCAACACTTGAAGGCATGTAGTATCTGTGCAGGTAGTTTGTATGTAGCAGTGGTGTCCAAAGTCTGGCACAGGGGTCAATTTTTGTCTTTTATTGGCCCTCAAAATGTTCTGAAAACTAATCATATTCCTTAATAATCAGATGTACTAGATATAACACTAAACAATATTTGATTTGTAACATATAACACAAAAGATAAGATAATATTGATATATGAAGAAATGTAATCCTTCCTTCTAGCTCATTTGTATTAGATATGTTTTGGTGTACATTTTGCATAAATGTAGCTCCTCAGTCATATTTATAACCCCTTTGTTGAGTCTGTCTGCCATATATGAATAATGTGCTGACGTGACATGTTGGTTGACAAGCAGACACACCTGTCCCCGGTTGCCAATCAGACACACCTGTCTCTGTTTAAAAATTGGACATACCTGTCCCTGGTTAACAACCAGACAGATTTACCTCTGGTTGACAATCAAACACACCTGCCCATGGTTGACATTCAGACAAATCTGTCCTTGGTTGACAAGCGGACACACCTGTCTCCAGTTGACAATCAGACAAACCTGTCCCCGGTTGACAATCAGACACACCTGTACCCGGTTGCCAATCAGACACACCTGTCTCTGTTTAAAAATTGGACATACCTGTCCCTGGTTAACAACCAGACAGATTTACCTCTGGTTGACAATCAAACACACCTGCCCATGGTTGACATTCAGACAAATCTGTCCTTGGTTGACAAGCAGACACACCTGTCTCCAGTTGACAAGCAGACACACCTGTCTCCAGTTGACAATCAGACAAACCTGTCCCTGGTTGACAAGCAGACACACCTGTCTCCGGTTGTCAATCAGACAAACCTGTCTCCGTTTAAAAATTGGACATACCTGTCCCTGGTTAACAACCAGACAGACTTACCTCTGGTTGACAATCAAACACACCTGCCCATGGTTGACATTCAGACAAATCTGTCCTTGGTTGACAAGCAGACACACCTGTCTCCAGTTGACAATCAGACAAACCTGTCCCTGGTTGACAATCAGACACACATGTACCCGGTTGTCAATCAGACACAACTGTCTCCGTTTAAAAATTGGACATACCTCTCCCTGGTTAACAACCAGACAGACTTACCTCTGGTTGACAATCAAACACACCTGCCCATGGTTGACATTCAGACAAATCTGTCCTTGGTTGACAAGCAGACACACCTGTCTCCAGTTGACAATCAGACAAACCTGTCCCCGGTTGACAATCAGACACACCTGTACCCGGTTGTCAATCAGACACACCTGTCCCTGTTTTAAAATCTGACACACCTGTCCCTGGTTAACAACCAGACAGATTTACCTCTGGTTGACAATCAAACACACCTGCCCATGGTTGACATTCAGACAAATCTGTCCTTGGTTGACAAGCAGACACACCTGTCTCCAGTTGACAATCAGACAAACCTGTCCCTGGTTGACAATCAGACACACCTGTCCCCGGTTGCCAATCAGACACACCTGTCTCCAGTTGACAATCAGACAAACCTGTCCCTGGTTGACAATCAGACACACCTGTCCCCGGTTGCCAATCAGACACACCTGTCCCTGTTTTAAAATCTGACACATCTGTCCCTGGTTGACAATCAGACACACCTGTCCCTGTTTTAAAATCTGACACATCTGTCCCTGGTTGACAATCAGACACATCTCTCCCCGGTTGCCAATCAGACACACCTGTCCCTGTTTTAAAATCTGACACATCTGTCCCTGGTTGACAATCAGACACACCTGTCCCCGGCTGACAATCAGACACACCTGTCCCTGTTTTAAAATCTGACACATCTGTCCCTGGTTGACAATCAGACACACCTGTCCCCGGCTGACAATCAGACACACCTGTCCCTGTTTTAAAATCTGACACATCTGTCCCCGGTTGACAATCAGACACACCTGTCTCTGTTTAAAAATTGGACATACCTCTCCCTGGTTAACAACCAGACAGACTTACCTCTGGTTGACAATCAAACACACCTGCCCATGGTTGACATTCAGACAAATCTGTCCTTGGTTGACAAGCAGACACACCTGTCTACAGTTGACAATCAGACAAACCTGTCCCTGGTTGACAATCAGACACACCTGTCCCCGGTTGTCAATCAGACACACCTGTCTCTGTTTAAAAATTGGACATACCTCTCCCTGGTTAACAACCAGACAGATTTACCTCTGGTTGACAATCAAACACACCTGCCCATGGTTGACATTCAGACAAATCTGTCCTTGGTTGACAAGCAGACACACCTGTCTCCAGTTGACAATCAGACAAACCTGTCCCTGGTTGACAATCAGACACACCTGTCCCCGGTTGCCAATCAGACACACCTGTCTCCAGTTGACAATCAGACAAACCTGTCCCTGGTTGACAATCAGACACACCTGTCCCCGGTTGCCAATCAGACACACCTGTCCCTGTTTTAAAATCTGACACATCTGTCCCTGGTTGACAATCAGACACACCTGTCCCTGTTTTAAAATCTGACACATCTGTCCCTGGTTGACAATCAGACACACCTGTCCCCGGTTGCCAATCAGACACACCTGTCCCCGGTTGACAATCAGACACACCTGTCCCTGTTTTAAAATCTGACACATCTGTCCCCGGTTGACAATCAGACACACCTGTCCCTGTTGTCAAATCTGACACATCTGTCCCTGGTTAAAGTTAAAGTGGTTGGGGGCGGGGGCGTGGTTGGGGGCGTGGTTAAGAGGGGAGGAGTATATTTACAGCTAGAATTCACCAATTCGAGTATTTCATATATATTTCATATATACAGTATATATATAAATATATATATATATATATGTATGAAATACTTGACTTTCAGTTAATTCTAGATATATATATATATATATATATATATATATATATATATATATATATATATATATATATATATATATATATATATATATATATATATGAAATACTTGACTTTCAGTTAATTATATATATATATATATATATATATATATATATATATATATATATATATATATATATATATATATATATATATATATATATATATATATATTATTTATTTATTTTATTATACATATAAATAAAATAAATACTTGAATTTCAGTGTTCTGGAGGCTATCCAGTAGATGGCAGTATTGTCCTGTTTAAGAGTGTCACAACATTGCTGTTTACGGCAGACGAACTGCTTTACGGTAGACGAAAACGTGACGGCTGTTGTTGTGTGTTGTTACCGCGCTGGGAGGACGTTAATGAAACTGCCTAACAATAAACCCACATAAGAAACCAAGAACTCGCCCTCGATCATTCTACAGTTATAACGTGATTGGGCAGGCACGCTGTTTATATCGTGGGAAAGCGGACGTGAGAACAGACTGTCGCCGCTGTCCCCACTCAGGTCCACATTGAGCTGGAGGGGGCTGAGGCTGAATTCCGGGAGTTTATCGGGAGAAAATTTCTTCCGGGAGGTTATCGGAAGAGGCGCTGAATTCCGGGAGTCTCCCGGTAAAACCGGGAGGGTTGGCAAGTATGGATTGTCATGTCATGTTCGGATGTACATGGTCTTTGCTCCACAGTAAGTCTTTGCTGTCGTCCAGCATTCTGTTTTTGTTTACTTTGCAGCCAATTCAGTTTTAGTTTGGTTCTGCATAGCCTTCCCTAAGCTTCAATGCCTTTTCTTAGGGGCACTCACCTTTTGTTTATTTTTGGTTTAAGCATCAGACACCTTTTTACCTGCACACTGCCTCCCGCTGTTTCCGACATCTACAAAGCAATTAGCTACCGGCTGCCACCTACTGATAGGGAAGAGTATTACACGGTTACTCTGCCGAGCTCTCGACAGCAGCGACACTCAACAACAACACATCATTTGCAGACTATAATTACTGCTTTGCAAAAAACATCTTTAACCCAAAACACTGCTCCATGCAAGGCTTTTTCCTTCCAGTTTTTGACTTTCTCCTCCTGTTTCTTCTTTTGACAGTCATAGAGGCTCTCATCCTCAACTAACACTTCCTCCCGCAAAGCAGCTTCCACTCTAAGATGGCCGTTTAGGGATTTGCTCCCCTTCCTCACACTCTCCTCAACGCTGACCCGTCCTCGTCCTCCTTCCTTGACAGGTACAGTCTCGCAACATTACCTCTGGTGTGCAGGCATCCATTCATTGCGAGTTCTTCCGTCTATGCTGGGGGGCTCTTTAGCGCCGCCCTAGTGGTTCCCTGGACGCCTTCCAGAGATGTGTGAAAATGGAAAAATCCGTTAGTGTAGTGCAGGGGTCACCAACCTTTTTGAAAGCAAGAGCTACTTCTTGGGTAGTGATTAATGCGAAGGGCTACCAGTTTGATACACACTTAAATAAATTGCCAGAAATAGCCAATTTGCTCAATTTACATTTAACTCTATGTCATTATTAATAATTAATGATATTTACACTTAATTGAACGGTTTAAAAGAGGAGAAAACACGAAAAAAAATGACAATTAAATTTTGAAACATAGTTTATCTTCAATTTCGACTCTTTAAAATTCAAAATTCAACCGAAAAAAAGAAGAGAAAAACTAGCTAATTCGAATCTTTTTGAAAAAATGTAAAAAAGAATTTATGGAACATCATTAGTAATTTTTCCTGATTAAGATTAATTTTAGAATTTTGATGACATGTTTTAAATAGGTTAAAATCCAATCTGCACTTTGTTAGAATATATAACAAATTGGACCAAGCTATATTTCTAACAAAGACTAATCATTATTTCTTCTAGATTTTCCAGGACAAAAATTTTAAAAGAAATTCAAAAGACTTTGAAATAAGATTTAAATTTGATTCTACAGATTTTCTAGATTTGCCAGAATCATTCTTTTGAATTTTAATCATAATAAGTTTGAAGAAATATTTCACAAATATTCTTCGTCAAAAAAACAGAAGCTAAAATGAAGAATTACATTAAAATGTATTTATTATTCTTTACAATAAAAAAAAATAAATTACTTGAACATTGATTTAAATTGTCAGGAAAGAAGAGGAAGGAATTTAAAAGGTAAAAAGGTATATGTGTTTAAAAATCCTAAAATCATTTTTAAGGTTGTGTTTTTTCTCTAAAATTGTCTTTCTGAAAGTTATAAGAAGCAAAGTAAAACAATTAATGAATTTAGACCAAGACTTTAAAATATTTTCTTGGATTTTCAAATTCTATTTGAGTTTTGTCTCTCTTAGAATTAAAAATGTCGGGCAAAGCGAGACCAGCTTGCTAGTAAATAAATAAAATTTAAAAAATAGAGGCAGCTCACTGGTAAGTGCTGCTATTTGAGCTATTTTTAGAACAGGCCAGCGGGCTACTCATCTGGTCCTTATGGGCTACCTGGTGCCCGCGGGCACCGCGTTGGTGACCCCTGGTGTAGTGTAAACCTGATGTAAAGGGTAGTGCTTTTATTTTGAAGCTGGACAGTTTGTAATAGAAAGCCTCCTGTCTTCCTGTCTACCGTCTTTAATTTCTACTGAGCATTTATTACATTTGACTAAAAGCAGTCACAGTAACAATCTACATTTTATATTATCAATGCACTCAACTGTAAGTGAAGCTCCTCCCACCAGCGCGGCAGCAAGCATTTATTTGCCGCAGCGAAGACGGATCACGGTGAAAAATAGCCTTTTCTTGTCGGGTGAACGACTTGATGTGATATTACTATAATGTATTATTTTATTTGTACATTTCAGCACAACCTGAAACCAAACAAGTCAAGATGAGGTTTGTCATCTGGAATATGACCTTGGTTGTGATGATAGGGTTGACTGCTAACTACGTCTCGGTTACTGAGCCAGGGCCAGCTATGGTTAGATTGGTCAGATCTAGTATGAGACTTAGATTGGTCAGATCTAGTATGAGACTTAGATTCGTCAGATCAAGCCATAGACTTAGATTGGTCAAATCTAGTATGAGACTTAGATTGGTCACATCTAGACAGACTTATATTGGTCAGATATAGTCAACGATTTAGATTGGTCAAATCTAGTATGAGACTTAGATTGGTCACATTTAGTCTTAGACTTAGATTCGTCAAACTATTCATAGACTTACATTCAGCAGATCTAGTCAGAGACTTAAATTGGTCAAGTCTTGTCTTGAACTTAGATTGATCAGATCTAGTCATAGACTAAGATTAGTTGGATCTAGTCTTAAACTCAGATTGGTAACATATAGTAGTATACTGGTCAGATCTAGTCTTAGATTGGTCAGATCTAGTCTGAGACAGGTTAGATATAGTCTTGGACTTGGATTGGTTGGATCTAGTATGAGACTTAAATTGGTCACATCTAGTCTAGACATAGATTTGACAGATATAGTCAGACTTAGATTGGTCAAATCTTGTCTAGGACTTAGAATGGTCAGATCTCGTCATAGACTAAGATTAGTTGGATCTAGTCTTAGACAGATTGGACACATCTAGTAGTATACTGGTCAGATCTAGTCTTTGATTGGTCAGATCTAGTCTTAGACAGATTGGACACATCTAGTAGTATACTGGTCAGATCTAGTCTTAGACAGATTGGACACATCTAGTAGTATACTGGTCAGATCTAGTCTTTGATTGGTCGGATCTAGTCTTACACAGATTGGACACATCTAGTAGTATACCGGTCAGATCTAGTCTTTGATTGATCAGATCTAGTCTTAGACAGATTGGACACATCTAGTAGTATACTGGTCAGATCTAGTCTTTGATTGATCAGATCTAGTCTTAGACAGATTGGACACATCTAGTAGCATACTGGTCATATCTAGTCTTTGATTGATCAGATCTAGTCTTAGACAGATTGGACACATCTAGTAGCATACTGGTCAGATCTAGTCTTAGACGGATTGGACACATCTAGTAGTATACTGGTCGGATCTAGTCTTAGACAGATTGGACACATCTAGTAGTATACTGGTCAGATCTAGTCTTTGATTGGTCAGATCTAGTCTTAGACAGATTGGACACATCAGGTAGTATACCGGTCAGATCTAGTCTTTGATTGGTCAGATCTAGTCTTAGACAGATTGGACACATCAGGTAGTATACTGGTCAGATCTAGTCTTTGATTGATCAGATCTAGTCTTAGACAGATTGGACACATCTAGTAGTATACTGGTCAGATCTAGTCTTTGATTGATCAGATCTAGTCTTAGACAGATTGGACACATCAGGTAGTATACTGGTCAAATCTAGTCTTAGACAGATTGGACACATCTAGTAGTATACTGGTCAGATCTAGTCTTAGACAGATTGGACACATCTAGTAGTATACCGGTCAGATCTAGTCTTTGATTGATCAGATCTAGTCTTAGACAGATTGGACACATCTAGTAGTATACTGGTCAGATCTAGTCTTAGACAGATTGGACACATCTAGTAGTATACTGGTCAGATATAGTCTTAGACAGATTGGACACATCTAGTAGTATACCGGTCAGATCTAGTCTTTTATTGATCAGATCTAGTCTTAGACAGATTGGACACATCTAGTAGTATACTGGTCAGATCTAGTCTTAGACAGATTGGACACATCTAGTAGTATACTGGTCAGATCTAGTCTTAGACAGATTGGACACATCTAGTAGTATACTGGTCAGATCTAGTCTTTGATTGGTCAGATCTAGTCTTAGACAGATTGGACACATCAGGTAGTATACTGGTCAGATCTAGTCTTTTATTGATCAGATCTAGTCTTAGACAGATTGGACACATCTAGTAGTATACTGGTCAGATCTAGTCTTAGACAGATTGGACACATCTAGTAGTATACTGGTCAGATCTAGTCTTTGATTGGTCAGATATAGTCTTAGACAGATTGGACACATCTAGTAGTATACTGGTCAGATCTAGTCTTAAGACAGATTGGACACATCTAGTAGTATACTGGTCAAATCTAGTCTTAAGACAGATTGGACACATCTAGTAGTATACTGGTCAGATCTAGTCTTAGACAGATTGGACACATCTAGTAGTATACCGGTCAGATCTAGTCTTTGATTGATCAGATCTAGTCTTAGACAGATTGGACACATCTAGTAGTATACTGGTCAGATCTAGTCTTTGATTGGTCAGATCTAGTCTTAAGACAGATTGGACACATCTAGTAGTATACTGGTCAAATCTAGTCTTAAGACAGATTGGACACATCTAGTAGTATACTGGTCAGATCTAGTCTTAGACAGATTGGACACATCTAGTAGTATACCGGTCAGATCTAGTCTTTGATTGATCAGATCTAGTCTTAGACAGATTGGACACATCTAGTAGTATACTGGTCAGATCTAGTCTTTGATTGATCAGATGTAGTCTTAGACAGATTGGACACATCTAGTAGTATACCGGTCAGATCTAGTCTTTGATTGGTCAGATCTAGTCTTAGACAGATTGGACACATCTGGTAGTATACTGGTCAGATCTAGTCTTTGATTGGTCAGATCTAGTCTTAGACAGATTGGACACATCTAGTAGTATACTGGTCAGATCTAGTCTTAGACAGATTGGACACATCTAGTAGTATACTGGTCAGATCTAGTCTTTGATTGGTCAGATCTAGTCTTAGACAGATTGGACACATCTAGTAGTATACTGGTCAGATCTAGTCTTTGATTGGTCAAATCTAGTCTTAGACAGATTGGACACATCTAGTAGTATACTGGTCAGATCTAGTCTTAGACAGATTGGACACATCTAGTAGTATACTGGTCAGATCTAGTCTTAAGACAGATTGGACACATCTAGTAGTATACTGGTCAGATCTAGTCTTAGACAGATTGGACACATCTAGTAGTATACCGGTCAGATCTAGTCTTTGATTGATCAGATCTAGTCTTAGACAGATTGGACACATCTAGTAGTATACTGGTCAGATCTAGTCTTTGATTGATCAGATGTAGTCTTAGACAGATTGGACACATCTAGTAGTATACCGGTCAGATCTAGTCTTTGATTGGTCAGATCTAGTCTTAGACAGATTGGACACATCTGGTAGTATACTGGTCAGATCTAGTCTTTGATTGGTCAGATCTAGTCTTAGACAGATTGGACACATCTAGTAGTATACTGGTCAGATCTAGTCTTTGATTGGTCAAATCTAGTCTTAGACAGATTGGACACATCTAGTAGTATACTGGTCAGATCTAGTCTTAGACAGATTGGACACATCTAGTAGTATACTGGTCAGATCTAGTCTTAAGACAGATTGGACACATCTAGTAGTATACTGGTCAGATCTAGTCTTAGACAGATTGGACACATCTAGTAGTATACCGGTCAGATCTAGTCTTTGATTGATCAGATCTAGTCTTAGACAGATTGGACACATCTAGTAGTATACTGGTCAGATCTAGTCTTTGATTGATCAGATGTAGTCTTAGACAGATTGGACACATCTAGTAGTATACCGGTCAGATCTAGTCTTTGATTGGTCAGATCTAGTCTTAGACAGATTGGACACATCTAGTAGTATACCGGTCAGATCTAGTCTTTGATTGGTCAGATCTAGTCTTAGACAGATTGGACACATCTGGTAGTATACTGGTCAGATCTAGTCTTTGATTGGTCAGATCTAGTCTTAGACAGATTGGACACATCTAGTAGTATACTGGTCAGATCTAGTCTTAGACAGATTGGACACATCTAGTAGTATACTGGTCAGATCTAGTCTTTGATTGGTCAGATCTAGTCTTAGACAGATTGGACACATCTAGTAGTATACTGGTCAGATCTAGTCTTTGATTGGTCAAATCTAGTCTTAGACAGATTGGACACATCTAGTAGTATACTGGTCAGATCTAGTCTTAGACAGATTGGACACATCTAGTAGTATACTGGTCAGATCTAGTCTTAAGACAGATTGGACACATCTAGTAGTATACTGGTCAGATCTAGTCTTAGACAGATTGGACACATCTAGTAGTATACCGGTCAGATCTAGTCTTTGATTGATCAGATCTAGTCTTAGACAGATTGGACACATCTAGTAGTATACTGGTCAGATCTAGTCTTTGATTGATCAGATGTAGTCTTAGACAGATTGGACACATCTAGTAGTATACCGGTCAGATCTAGTCTTTGATTGGTCAGATCTAGTCTTAGACAGATTGGACACATCTGGTAGTATACTGGTCAGATCTAGTCTTTGATTGGTCAGATCTAGTCTTAGACAGATTGGACACATCTGGTAGTATACTGGTCAGATCTAGTCTTTGATTGGTCAAATCTAGTCTTAGACAGATTGGACACATCTAGTAGTATACTGGTCAGATCTAGTCTTAGACAGATTGGACACATCTAGTAGTATACTGGTCAGATCTAGTCTTAAGACAGATTGGACACATCTAGTAGTATACTGGTCAGATCTAGTCTTAGACAGATTGGACACATCTAGTAGTATACCGGTCAGATCTAGTCTTTGATTGATCAGATCTAGTCTTAGACAGATTGGACACATCTAGTAGTATACCGGTCAGATCTAGTCTTTGATTGATCAGATCTAGTCTTAGACAGATTGGACACATCAGGTAGTATACCGGTCAGATCTAGTCTTTGATTGATCAGATCTAGTCTTAGACAGATTGGACACATCTAGTAGTATACCGGTCAGATCTAGTCTTTGATTGGTCAGATCTAGTCTTAGACAGATTGGACACATCAGGTAGTATACCGGTCAGATCTAGTCTTTGATTGATCAGATGTAGTCCTAGACAGATTGGACACATCTAGTAGTATACTGGTCAGATCTAGTCTTTGATTTATCAGATCTAGTCTTAGACAGATTGGACACATCTAGTAGTATACTGGTCAGATCTAGTCTTTGATTGGTCAGATCTAGTCTTAGACAGATTGGACACATCTAGTAGTATACTGGTCAGATCTAGTCTTAGACAGATTGGACACATCTAGTAGTATACTGGTCAGATCTAGTCTTAGACAGATTGGACACATCTAGTAGTATACCGGTCAGATCTAGTCTTTGATTGATCAGATCTAGTCTTAGACAGATTGGACACATCTAGTAGTATACCGGTCAGATCTAGTCTTTGATTGATCAGATCTAGTCTTAGACAGATTGGACACATCAGGTAGTATACCGGTCAGATCTAGTCTTTGATTGATCAGATCTAGTCTTAGACAGATTGGACACATCTAGTAGTATACCGGTCAGATCTAGTCTTTGATTGGTCAGATCTAGTCTTAGACAGATTGGACACATCAGGTAGTATACCGGTCAGATCTAGTCTTTGATTGATCAGATGTAGTCCTAGACAGATTGGACACATCTAGTAGTATACTGGTCAGATCTAGTCTTTGATTTATCAGATCTAGTCTTAGACAGATTGGACACATCTAGTAGTATACTGGTCAGATCTAGTCTTTGATTGGTCAGTTATAGTCTTAGACAGATTGGACACATCTAGTAGTATACTGGTCAGATCTAGTCTTAAGACATATTGGACACATCTAGTAGTATACTGGTCAGATCTAGTCTTAGACAGATTGGACACATCTAGTAGTATACTGGTCAGATCTAGTCTTAGACAGATTGGACACATCTAGTAGTATACCGGTCAGATCTAGTCTTTGATTGATCAGATCTAGTCTTAGACAGATTGGACACATCTAGTAGTATACTGGTCAGATCTAGTCTTTGATTGGTTAGATCTAGTCTTAGACAGATTGGACACATCAGGTAGTATACCGGTCAGATCTAGTCTTTGATTGATCAGATGTAGTCTTAGACAGATTGGACACATCTAGTAGTATACTGGTCAGATCTAGTCTTTGATTGATCAGATCTAGTCTTAGACAGATTGGACACATCTAGTAGTATACTGGTCAGATCTAGTCTTAGACAGATTGGACACATCTAGTAGTATACTGGTCAGATCTAGTCTTAGACAGATTGGACACATCTAGTAGTATACTGGTCAGATCTAGTCTTAGACAGATTGGACACATCTAGTAGTATAATGGTCAGATCTAGTCTTTGATTGGTCAGATCTAGTCTTAGACAGATTGGACACATCTAGTAGTATACTGGTCAGATCTAGTCTTTGATTGGTCAGATCTAGTCTTAGACAGATTGGACACATCTAGTAGTATACTGGTCAGATCTAGTCTTTGATTGGTCAGATCTAGTCTTAGACAGATTGGACACATCAGGTAGTATACCGGTCAGATCTAGTCTTTGATTGATCAGATGTAGTCTTAGACAGATTGGACACATCTAGTAGTATACTGGTCAGATCTAGTCTTAGACAGATTGGACACATCTAGTAGTATACTGGTCAGATCTAGTCTTTGATTGGTCAGATCTAGTCTTAGACTTAGATTGTGAACGACTTGATCTGATATTACTATAATGTATTATTTTATTTGTACATTTCTGCTTGCTATTTTCCTTCTTGTGGTCTATCAGTATCTCATGAACGCAGATACATGTTTACCAAGCTACAGAACGTAGCGAGGCTCAGGCGGGACGTTGATCACCCATTAAAAAACAAAAAATAGAGTCATGCTTAAACTTCTGTAAAGTCACTGACACGGACTGCGGTACTTCACGTACGAGCGACATCTTTATTAAAACACAACAAGGTACTGGTGAGTCTCCACGAAGAGGTGAGCTGCCATCTTTCCACAACGACGTACAGCTACAGGAAGTGCAAAAGTCACAAGGTCGTTTCAAAGTCAAATAAAATAAGGACTTTAGACAAAAAGTCACATTTCTTATACAAATAAAAATATTACAAATGCTTTTCGGTTTTATTTTTGTTTAAATCAAACTGTATTAAATAAAAACAAGTATTTTAAAACAACATTTGGACCTAAATTGAATTCTTCTCTTTGTTAGCCAACATTATAAGACAAGAAGGTCAAGTGTAGAAAAATGATTTTTTTTTTTCTTCTTCTAATTGACCATGTATGAAACTTGAGGCCAGTATTTGTTGACTTTAGTACTTTTTTCACATGCCGCCTCCACATGTTTGCAAGCAAAATGAAAGTGTGACAAAAAAATAAACGATAAGAACCACTAAAATACAGAATAAGTTCCTGGTCATACAAGATCATGCTCCTTCTGGAAACAAACTCCCACTCGGCTTTGTCTTCTGGAAGTTTCTCTGACGCCATCCTTGAATTAGCACAATGACAGAAACCACTGTAAGTACAAAAGCCAAAAGCGGGTAAATGGTAAATAAAAAGAGAATACAATGATTTGCAAATCCTTTTCAACTTATATTCAATTGAATAGACTGCAAAGACAAGATATTTAACATTTGAACTGGTAAACTTTGTTATTTTTTTACAAATATTAGCTCGTTTGGAATTTGATGCCCGCAACATGTTTCAAAAAAGCTTGCACAAGTGGCAAAAAAGACTGAGAAAGTTGAGGAATGCTCATCAAACACTTATTCGGAACATCCCACAGGTGAACGGGCTAATTGGGAACAGGTGGGTGCCATGATTGGGTATAAAAGCAGCTGCCATGAAATGCTCAGTCATTCACAAACAAGGACGGGGGCGAGGGTCACCACTTTGTCAACAAATGCCTGAGCAAATTGTTTAAGAACAACATTTCTCAACCAGCTATTGCAAGGAATTTAGGGATTTCACCGTCTACGCTCCGTAATATCATCAAAAGGTTCAGGGAATCACTGCACGTAAAAACCGACATCAGTGTGTAAAGGATATCACCACATAGGCTCAGGAACACTTCAAAAACCACTGTTGGTAACTACAGTTGGTCGCTACATCTGTAAGGGCAAGTTAAAACTCTACTATGCAAAGCCAAAGTCATTTATCAACAACACCCAGAAACGCCGCCGGCTTCGCTGGGCCCGAGCTCATCTAAGATGGACTGATGCAAAGTGGAAAAGTGTTCTGCGGTCTGACGAGTCCACATTTCAAATTGTTTTTGGAAACTGTGGACGTCGTGTCCTCCGGATCAAAGAGGGAAAGAACCATCCGGACTGTTCTAGGCGCAAAGTGTAAAAGGCAGCATGTGTGATGGTATGGGGGTGTATTAGTGGCCAAGACATGGGTAACTTACACATCTGTGAAGGCACCATTCATGCTGAAAGGTACATACAGCTTTTGGAGCAACATATGTTGCCATCCAAGCAAAGTTATCATTGTGAGGAGGCGTGGCCTGCGGACCTGCAGCGAGGCGGGGGGTGCCGGGGCCGGCTCTGAGATCGGCGACAGAGCATCAGCAGAGACGGAGGGGTCTGGAGAAGTTGGAGAAGTTGGAGCGAGATGCGAAGAGAGAACCCGAACCCGAGCAAGACGGAGAGCGAGACGGAGACGGAGACGCAAGCGGCAAGCTGGAAAGCAACCCAAAGAGCGCGACCGTCACCAGAGACCCGGAAGGCTGAAAAGCGACCGGAAGAGCGAGACGGCAGAAGAGGCGAGTGCTGAAAAGTGACCCGACCAGAGCTGAGGTTTATTGCAAAATAAACGAAATCTCAAAACTGCCACGCCGTCATGTCTCTCCTTGGTGGTCAGAGGAACCCGGAGGAAAGAGTCCTTCCACAATCATGGACGCCCCTGCTTATTACAGCAAGACAATGCCAAGCCACGTGTTACAACAGCGTGGCTTCATAGTAAAAGAGTGCGGGTACTAGACTGGCCTGCCTGTAGTCCAGACCTGTCTCCCATTGAAAATGTGTGGTGCAAAATGAAGCCTGAAATAGCACAACTGAGACCCCCGGACTGTTGAACAACTTAAGCTGTACATCAAGCAAGAATGGGAAAGAATTCCACTTCAAAAATGTGTCTCCTCAGTTCCCAAACCTTTACTGAGTGTTGTTAAAAGGAAAGGCCATGTAACACAGTGGTAAAAAGGCCCCTGTGACAACTTTTTTGCAATGTGTTGCTGCCATTAAAGGCCTACTGAAAGCCACTACTAGCGACCACGCAGTCTGATAGTTTATATATCAATGATGAAATCTTAACATTGCAACACATGCCAATACGGCCGGGTTAACTTATAAAGTGACATTTAAAATTTCCCGGGAAATATCCGGCTGAAACGTCGCGGTGTGATGACGTATGCGCGTGACGAAGTCAGTTTAACGGAAGTTATGGTACCCCGTAGAATCCTATACAAAAAGCTCTGTTTTCATTTCATAATTCCACAGTATTCTGGACATCTTTTGCAATTTGTTTAATGAACAATGAAGGCTGCAAAGAAGACAGTTGTAGGTGGGATCGGTGTATTAGCAGCGGACTACAGCAACACAACCAGGAGGACTTTGTTGGAGAGCAGACGCGCTAGCCGCCGACCTCACCTTGACTTCCTACGTCTCCGGGCCGCCAAACGCATCGGGTGAAGTCCTTCGTCCTTCCGTCGATCGCTGGAACGCAGGTGAGCACGGGTGTTGATGAGCAGATGAAGGCTGGCTGGTATAGGTGGAGAGCTAATGTTTTTAGCATAGCTCTGTGCGGTCCGGTTGCTAAGTTAGCTTCAATGGCGTCGTTAGCACAGCACTGTTAACCTTCGCCAGCCTGGAAAGCATTAACCGTGTATTTACATGTCCACGGTTTAATAGTATTGTTGATTTTCTATCTGTCCTTCCAGTCAGGGGTTTATTTTTTTTGTTTCTATATGCAGTTAAAGCACGACGCTATCACGTTAGCTCGTAGCTAAAGCATTTCGCCGATGTATTGTCGTGGAGATAAAAGGCACTGAATGTCCATTTCGCGTTCTCGACTCTCATTTTCAAGAGGATATAGTATCCCAGGTGGTTTAAAATACAAATCCGTGATCCACAATAGAAAAAGGAGAGAGTGTGGAATCCAATGAGCCAGCTTGTACCTAAGTTACGGTCAGAGCGAAAAAAGATACGTCCTTCACTGCCTCTCAAGTCCTTCACTGTAACGTTCCTCATCCACGAATCTTTCATCCTCGCTCAAATTAATGGGGTAATCGTCACTTTCTCGGTCCGAATCTCTCTCGCTCCGATGTAAACAACGGGGAATTGTGAGGAATACTAGCTCCTGTGACGTCACGCTACTTCCGGTACAGGCAAGGCTTTTTTTTAATCAGCGAGCAAAAGTTGCGAACTTTATCATCGATTTTCTCTACTAAATCCTTTCAGCAAAAATATGGCAATATCGCGAAATGATCAAGTATGACACATAGAATGGATCTGCTATGCCCGTTTAAATAAAAAAAAATCATTTCAGTCGGCCTTTAAATTCTAAGTTCATGATTATTTGCAAAAACAAAAGAAGTTTCTCAGTGTGAACATGAAATATCTTGTCTTTGCAGTCTATTCAACAGAATATAAGTTGAAAAGGATTAGCAAATCATTGTATTCTCTTTTTATTTACCATTTACACAACGTGACAACTTCACTGCTTTTTGGCTTTTGTACGTTGGCTGAAGACAGCTTGAGTGTTCAAGGTTTTAGTCCAACCGTTTAGAAAAGATTACAAATCTTAACGTGTCGTTGGACCCTCATTTGGTTTCTTAAGCCGGACTGTAAATGTTGAAGCCGAGTGTGAAATTCAAGACCACGAAGACAAGTAAGACGATTACACCAGCGATATTTGCAGGAAGAAGCCTTATCTTCACGGGACAGTTGGAGGCTCCCCTCAGACCACAGTGCTTATGTCCTCAGCCTCTTCTGCTTTCTTGGGCTTGCTGGGAAGAGACTTGAGGTACTCCAGGTGTCGCCTGGCGTCCTCCTGGTTCTGACGAACGTAATAGACCACGTATGAAATGACCATGGCGAACCAACAGAACATGGTCACCAGCATGGCGTAGTCCGTTGTCCTTTTGGTGACGTTGCAGAGATCGCCGGCCACTGCCAGGAAGGGCCGTCCCTCCTGGTCCCGAAGCTCAGAGCTCCTGCACAGAACCCGAGTGGTGGATTCGTGGTTGTGGGCCATCCCGCCGATGGCCTGCTGGAGGGCGCAGTCGCAGTGCCAGGGATTATCGTCCATGATAACGCGAGCCTTGAGGCGGGAAAAGGCCTCCCTGTGCACACTGGTGATGCGGTTATGGGACAGGTCCAGCACTTGGAGCGTTGCCTCTATGCCGCTGAACGCGCCATCTCCGAGCGTCTCCACGGTATTGTAGGAAAGGTTGAGCTCTCTCAAAAGCCAAAGTCCGTGGAAAGCCTGATCGGGAACACTGTCTATCTGGTTGTGGTCCAGCCTCAACAAGACCGTGTCCACCGGCAGGCTGGGAGGGATCTCTTTGAGCCGGGACTGACTGCAGCTGACATTGAGCCCATGAAGGTGGAGGTCGCGCTGACAGTTGCAGCCTCTGGGACACATGCTGGCCGAAGGAAAACACAGGACCATGAGTACCAGGCTCTGGAGGAGCAGGCACATGGGGATGGAGCGTGACAGCCACAACTCTAACACAGTCATAGCGACTGGCTGTCTGCGGCATCCCGTCTGGGACCAGCACCACTGGTTCTTCAAAGGCAAGTCATGGGAGACACATGCGGGCCAACTGCAGCTACTGGAGGATCAGCACAACCTGAAACCAAACAAGTCAAGATGAGGTTTGTCATCTGGAATATGACCTTGGTTGTGATGATAGGGTTGACTGCTAACTAAGTCTTGATTACTGAGCCATGGCCATGGCTAACTAAGTCTTGATTACTGAGCCATGGCCATGATTGGTCAGATCTAGTATGAGACTTAGATTGGTCACATCTAGCCATAGACTTAGATTGGTCAAATCTAGTATGAGACTTAGATTGGTCACATCTAGTTAGACTTATATTCGTCAGATCTAGTCAACGACTTAGATTGGTCAAATCTAGTATGAGACTTAGATTGGTCGCATTTATTCTTAGACTTGTTACATCTAGACAGACTTACATTCAGCAGATCTAGTCAGAGACTTAAATTGGTCAAATCTTGTCTTGAACTTTGATTGATCAGATCTAGTCATAGACTAATATTTGTTGGATCTAGTCTTAAACTCAGATTGGTCACATATACTAGTATACTGGTCAAAGCTAGTCTTAGATTGGTCAGATATAGTCTGAGACAGGTCAGATATAGTCTTGGACTTGGATTGGTTAGATCTAGTATGAGACTTAAATTGGTCACATCTAGTCTTAGACTTAGATTTGTCAGATCTAGTCAGACTTAGATTGGTCAAATCTTGTCTTGGACTTAGAATGGTCAGATCTCGTCACTCTAACACAGTCATAGTGACTGGCTGTCTGCGGCATCCCGTCTGGGACCAGCACCACTGGTTCTTCAAAGACAAGTCATGGGAGACACATGCGGACCAACTGCAGCTACTGGAGGATCAGCACAACCTGGAACCAAACAAGTCAAGATGAGGTTTGTCATCTGGAATAAGACCTTGGTTGTGATGATAGGGTTGACTGCTAACTAAGTCTCGATTACTGAGCCATGACCAGCTTTGGTTAGATTGGTCAGATCCAGTATGAGACTTAGATTGGTCAAATCTAGTATGAGACTTAGATTGGTCACATCTAGTCAGATTTATATTCGTCAGATATAGTCAACGACTTAGATTGGTCAAATCTAGTATGAGACCTAAATTGGTCACATCTAGTCTTCGACATAGATTTGTCAGATCTAGTCAGACTTAGATTGGTCAAATCTTGTCTTGGACTTAGTATGGTCAGATCTCGTCATAGACTAAGATTAGTTGGATCTAGTCTTAGACAGATTGGACACATCTAGTAGTATAATGGTCAGATCTAGTCTTTGATTGGTCAGATCTAGTCTTAGACCGATTGGACACATATAGTAGTATACTGGTCAGATCTAGTCTTTGATTGGTCAGATCTAGTCTTAGACTTAGATTGGTCAGATCTAGTCTTAGTCTGATCAGATCCAGTCATAGACTTAGATTGGTCAGATTTAGTCTGAGACAGGTCAGATATAGTCTTGGACTTTGATTGGTTAGATCTAGTATGAGACAGATTGGTCAGATCTAGTATTAGACTTAGATTCGTCAGATCTAGTCAGAGACTTAGATTCGGCAGATCTAGTCAGAGACTTAAATTGGGCAAATATTGTCTTGGACTTAGATCAATCAATCAATCAATCAAGGTTTATTTATATAGCCCTAAATCACAAGTGTCTCAAAGGGCTGTACAAGCCACAACGACATCCTTGGTACAGAGCCCACATACGATGGGACACATCTAGTAGTATACTGGTCAGATCTAGTCTTAGACTTAGATTGGTCAGATCCAGTAATAGACAGACTGGTCAGATCTAGTCTTAGACATAGATTGGTCAGATCCAGTCATAGACATAGACTGGTCAGATCTAGTCTTAGACTTAGATTGGTCAGATCCAGTCATAGACATAGACTGGTCAGATCTAGTCTTAGACATATACTGGTCAGATCTAGTCTTAGACATATTTTGTCAGATCGAATCTAAGACTTGATTGGTCAGATCTAGTAGTAGACTTAGTTTTGTCAGATCTAGTCAGAGATTTAAATTTGGCAAATCTTGTCTTGGATTTAGATTGGTCAGATCTAGTCACAATCTAAGATTATTTGGATCTGGTTTTAGACTTAGATTGGACAAATCTAGTAGTATACTGGTCATATCTAGTCTTAGACTTAGATTGGACACATTTAGTAGTATACTGGTCAGATCTAGTCTTCGACTTAGATTGGTTAGATCTAGTATTTAACTTAGATTGCTCAGATGTAGTATTAGACTTAGGTTGGTCAGATCCAGTATTACACTTAGATTGGTCAGATTTAGTCTGAGACAGGTCAGATATAGTCTTGGACTTAGATTGGTCAGATTTAGTCTGAGACAGGTCAGATATAGTCTTGGACTTAGATTGGTTAGATCTAGTATTAGACTTAGATTGGTCAAATCTAGTATTAGACTTAGATTGGTCAGATTTAGTCTGAGACAGGTCAGATATAGTCTTGGACTTAGATTGGTCAAATCTAGTATTAGACTTAGGTTGGTCAGATCTAGTATTAGACTTAGATTGGTCAGATTTAGTCTGAGACAGGTCAGATATAGTCTTGGACTTAGATTGGTTAGATCTAGTATTAGACTTAGATTGGTCAGATTTAGTCTGAGACAGGTCAGATATAGTCTTGGACTTAGATTGGTTAGATCTAGTATGAGACTTAGATTGGTCAGATTTAGTCTGAGACAGGTATTTTTCCATTCCACATGTGAATTATTTTCATTCTACATGTGAATTATTTTCATTCTATATTTGATTTTTTTTTCCATTCCATATGTGAATTATTTTCATTCTACATATGAATTATTTTCATTCTATATTTGATTTTTTTTCCCATTCCACATGTGAATTATTTTCATTCTACATATGAATTATTTTCATTCTATATTTGATTTTTTTTTCCATTCCATATGTGAATTATTTTCATTCTACATATGAATTATTTTCATTCTATATTTGATTTTTTTTCTCCATTCCACATGTGAATTATTTTCATTCTACATATGAATTATTTTCATTCTATATTTGATTTCTTCCCCATTATTTTCATTCTACGTTACATTTTTTTTCCATTATATGTTTGAATTTTTTCCATTACACATGTGAATTATTTGCATTCTACATGTGAATTATTTGCATTCTATATTTGATTTTTTTCCATTCCACATGTGAATTATTTGCATTCTACATGTGAATTATTTGCATTCTACATGTGAATTATTTGCATTCTATATTTGATTTTTTTTCCATTATTTTCATTCTACGTTAGATTTTTTTTCCACTATATGTTTGAATTATTTCCATTCCACATGTGAATTATTTTCATTCTATATTTGATTTATTTTTTCCATTCCACATGTGATTTTTTTGCATTCCAAATGTGAATTATTTGCATTCTACATGTGAATTATTTGCATTCTATATTTGATTTTTTTTCCATTCCACATGTGAATTATTTGCATTCTACATGTGAATTATTTGCATTCTATATTAGATTTTTTTTCCATTCCATATGTGAATTCTTTTCATTCTATATGTGAATTATTTTCATTCTATATTTGATTTTTTTCCCCATTATTTTCATTCTACGTTACATTTTTTTTCCACTATATGTTTGAATTATTTCCATTCCACATGTGAATTATTTTCATTCTATATTTGATTAATTTTTTCCATTCCACATGTGATTTTTTTGCATTCCAAATGTGAATTATTTGCATTCTACATGTGAATTATTTGCATTCTATATTTGATTTTTTTTCCCATTATTTTCATTCTACGTTAGATTTTTTTTCCACTATATGTTTGAATTATTTCCATTACACATGTGAATTATTTTCATTCTATATTTGATTTATTTTTTCCATTCCACATGTGATTTTTTTGCATTCCAAATGTGAATTATTTGTATTCTACATGTGAATTATTTGCATTCTATATTTGATTTTTTTTCCATTCCACATGTGAATTATTTGCATTCTACATGTGAATTATTTGCATTCTATATTTGATTTTTTTTCCATTCCATATGTGAATTCTTTTCATTCTATATGTGAATTATTTTCATTCTATATTTGATTTTTTTCCCCATTATTTTCATTCTACGTTACATTTTTTTTCCACTATATGTTTGAATTATTTCCATTCCACATGTGAATTATTTTCATTCTATATTTGATTAATTTTTTCCACTCCACATGTGATTTTTTTGCATTCCAAATGTGAATTATTTCCATTCTACATTAGATTTTTCCCCCCATTATATGTTTGAATTATTTCCAAGCCACTTGTGAATGATTTGCATTTTACATGTGAATTATTTCCATTCTACGTTGACAAGGCGTGGACTGTGAGGGTTTTGTTTTCCTGAGATACAAGTAAAGCTGGATTGGACATGGCTTGGAGGTGAGTACATATTTACTTTAACTTTAAACTACAAAAGGGGTACAAAACTAAAGGCGCGCACAAAGGCGGAGAACAAACTTGACTAATGAAAACAGATCTAGCACAAAGGCAGAAACTATGAACATGAAACTAAAGTCACTAACTGTGGCATTAACAACAAAAACTTAGTTGGCAGAGCAGGAATCTATGGCATGGAACACGTAATCAATGGAGTAACAGAGTTAATGTCGCCAGGCTGACTTCCTGGCAACAATGGGCTTAAATAATACAGACATGATTTGTGACAGGTGCGCGAGTGCAAAACGTGAGACAGGTGAAACTAATGAGTTGTCATGGTGACAAGGCAAGGGAGTGAAAGCAGGAACTAAAAAGTGTCCAAAAACCAAGCAGAACATAACTAAACAAAAACATTAGATTTTTTTCCCCATTATATGTTTGAATTATTTCCATTCCACATGTGAATTATTTGCATTCTACATGTGAATTATTTGCATTCTACATGTGAATTATTTGCATTCTATATTTTATTTTTTTTCCCATTCCACATGTGAATTATTTGCATTCTACATGTGAATTATTTCCATTGTACATTTGATTTTTTTCCCCATTATATGTTTGAATTATTTCCAAGCCACTTGTGAATTATTTGCATTCTACATGTGAATTATTTGCATTCTACATGTGAATTATTTCCATTCTACATTTTGATTTTTTTTCCCCATTGTTTGAATTATTTCCAAGCCACTTGTCAATGATTTGCATTCTACATGTGAATTATTTTCATTCTACATGTGAATTATTTGCATTCCACAAGTGAATTATTTCCATTCTACATTTGATTTTTTTCCCCATTATATGTTTGAATTATTTCCATTCCGCATGTGAATGATTTGCATTCTACATGTGAATTATTTTCATTCTATATTTGATTTTTTTTCCATTCCACACGTGAATTATTTTTATTTCACATGTGAATTATTTGCATTCTACATTTGATGTTTTTTTCCATTGTATGTTTGAATTATTTCCATTCCACATGTGAATGATTTGCATTCTATATTTGATTTTTTTTTTCCATTTCACATGTGAATTATTTGTATTCTACATGTGAATTATTTGCATTCCACATGTGAATTATTTTCATTCTACATGTGAATTATTTCCATTCCACATGTGAATGATTTGCATTCTATATTTGTTTTTTTTCCCCATTCCACATGTGAATTATTTGCATTCTACATGTGAATTATTTGCATTCTACATGTGAATTATTTGCATTCTATATTTGATTTTTTTTCCATTCCACATGTGAATGATTTGCATTCTACATATGAATTATTTTCATTCTATATTTGATTTTTTTTCCATTCCACACGTGAATTATTTTTATTTCACATGTGAATTATTTGCATTCTACATTTGATGTTTTTTTCCATTGTATGTTTGAATTATTTCCATTCCACATGTGAATGATTTGCATTCTATATTTTATTTTTTTTTTCCATTTCACATGTGAATTATTTGTATTCTACATGTGAATTATTTGCATTCCACATGTGAATTATTTTCATTCTACATGTGAATTATTTCCATTCCACATGTGAATGATTTGCATTCTATATTTGATTTTTTTCCCCATTCTACATGTGAATTATTTGCATTCTACATGTGAATTATTTGCATTCTACATGTGAATTATTTGCATTCTATATTTGATTTTTTTTCCATTCCACATGTGAATTATTTGCATTCTACATGTGAATTATTTTCATTCTATATTTGATTGTTTTTCCATTACATGTTTGAATTATTTGCATTCTACATGTGAATTCTTTTCCTTTTTGTGATTTTTTTCCCATTCCACATGTGAATTATTTTCATTCTACACGTGAATTATTTCCATTCCACATGTGAATGATTTGCATTCTATATTTGATTTTTTTTCCCATTCCACATGTGAATTATTTGCATTCTACATGTGAATTATTTGCATTCTATATTTGATTTTTTTTCCATTCCACATGTGAATTATTTGCATTCTACATGTGAATTATTTTCATTCTATATTTTATTTTTTTCCATTACATGTTTGAATTATTTGCATTCTACATGTGAATTATTTTCCTTTTTGTGATTTTTTTCCCCATTCCACATGTGAATTATTTTCATTCTACATGTGAATTATTTCCATTCCACATGTGAATTATTTTAATTCTACATGTGAATTATTTCCATTCCACATGTGAATGATTTGCATTCTATATTTGATTTTTTTTCACATTCCACATGTGAATTATTTTCATTCTACATGTGAATTATTTCCATTCTATATTTGATTTTTTTTTCTCCATTATTTTCATTCCACGTTAGATTTTTTTTCCATTACATGTTTGAATTATTTGCATTCCACATGTGAATTCTTTTCATTCTACATGTGAATTATTTCCACTCTACATTTGATTTTTTTCCCCCATTATATGTTTGAATTATTTCCAAGCCACTTGTGAATGATTTGCATTCTACATGTGAATTATTTTCATTCTACGTTAGATTTTGTTTCCATTACATGTTTGAACTATTTCCATTCAACATTAGATTTTTTTCCATTCCACAAGTGAATTATTTTCATTCTATATTTGATTTTTTTTCCATTCCACACGTGAATTATTTTTATTTCACATCCCCACCTTCTACCATCCTAGTCACGTCCGTTGTGTCCTTGGGCAAGACACTTCACCCTTGCTCCTGATGGCTGCTGGTTAGCGCCTTGCATGGCAGCTCCCGCCATCAGTGTGTGAATGTGTGTGTGAATGGGTGAAAGTGGAAATAGTGTCAAAGCGCTTTGAGTACCTTAAAGGTAGAAAAGCGCTATACAAGTATAACCCATTTATATTATTATTTATGTGAATTATTTGCATTCTACATTTGATTTTTTTTCCATTGTATGTTTGAATTATTTCCATTCCACATGTGAATGATTTGCATTCTATATTTGATTTTTTTTCCATTGTATGTTTGAATTATTTCCATTCCACATGTGAATGATTTGCATTCTATATTTGATTTTTTTCCCATTCCATATGTGAATTATTTGCATTCTACATGTGAATTATTTTCATTCTATATTTGATTTTTTTTTCCATTATTTTCATTCTACGTTAGATTTTTTTCCATTACATGTTTGAATTATTTGCATTCCACATGTGAATTCTTTTCATTTTATATTTGATTTTTTTTTCATTCCACATGTGAATTTTTGGCATTCTAGATGTGAATTATTTCCATTCTACATTTGATTTTTTTCCCCATTATATGTTTGAATTATTTCCAAACCACATGTGAATTATTTTCATTTTATATTTGATTTTTTTCTCCATTCCACATGTGAATTCTTTTCATTCTACATGTGAATTATTTCCATTCTACGTTTGATTTTTTTCCCCATTATGTTTGAATTTTTTTTTTTTCCCATTCCACACGTGAATTATTTTTATTTCACATGTGAATTATTTGCATTCTACATTTGATTTTTTTTTTCCATTCCACATGTGAATTATTTGCATTCTACATGTGAATTATTTGCATTCTATATTAGATTGTTTTCCCATTACATGTTTGAATTATTTGCATTCCACATGTGAATTATTTTCATTTTATGTGATTTTTTTTTCCATTCCACATGTGAATTATTTCCATTCCACATGTGAATGATTTGCATTCTATATTTCATTTTTTTCCCATTCCACATGTGAATTATTTGCATTCTACATGTGAATTATTTGCATTCTATATTTGATTTTTTTCCCCATTATTTTCATTTTACGTTAGATTTTTTTCCCATTACATGTTTGAATTATTTGCATTCCACATGTGAATTCTTTTCATTGTATATTTGATTTTTTTTTCATTCCACATGTGAATTTTTTGCATTCTAGATGTGAATTATTTCCATTCTACATTTGATTTTTTTCCCCCATTATATGTTTGAATTATTTCCATTGCACATGTGAATGATTTGCATTCTACATGTGAATTATTTCCATTCAACGTTAGATTTTTTTTTCCATTATGTTTGAATTATTTGCATTCTACATGTGAATTATTTACATTCTATGTTAGATTTTTTCCCTCATTATATGTTTGAATTATTTCCATTCCACATGTGAATTATTTCCATTCTGTTAGATTTTTTCCCTCATTATATGTTTGAATTATTTCCATTGCACATGTGAGTGATTTGCATTCTACATGTGAATTATTTTCATTCTATATTTGATTTTTTTCCCCATTATTTTCATTCTACGTTAGATTTTTTTTTCCATTGTTTGAATTTTTTCCATTCCACATGTGAATTATTTGCATTCTACATGTGAATTATTTGCATTCTGTATTTGATTTTTTTTTCATTCCACATATGAATTATTTGCATTCTACATGTGAATTATTTGCATTCTATATTTAATTTTTTTTCCATTACATGTTTGAATTATTTCCATTCAACATGTGAATTCTTTTCATTTTATATGTGATTTTTTTTTCCATTCCACATGTGAATTCTTTTCATTTTATGTGATTTTTTTTCCATTCCACATGTGAATGATTTGCATTCTATATTTCATTTTTTTTTCCCATTCCACATGTGAATTATTTGCATTCTACATGTGAATTATTTGCATTCTATATTTGATTTTTTCCCCCCATTATTTTCATTCTACGTTAGATTTTTTTCCATTACATGTTTGAATTATTTGAATTCCACATGTGAATTCTTTTCATTTTATATTTGATTTTTTTTTTCATTCCACATGTGAATTTTTTGCATTCTAGATGTGAATTATTTCCATTCTACATTTGATTTTTTTCCCCCCATTATATGTTTGAATTATTTCCATTCCACATGTGAATTATTTCCATTGTATGTTAGATTTTTTTCCCCTCATTATATGTTTGAATCATTTCCATTCCACATGTGAAACGGGTTGGGTCGCACGTGCACATACAGACGTGCACGCGCATGAACGCACACACGGAACGACGTTTTTTTGATTGCTTGGGTTTGCTAAACCATGAGAGGAGAGGAGAGGAGAGGAGAGGAGAGGAAGATGAGAGAAGAGGAGAGAAGATGAGAGGAGCAGCAACAACATGAGAGGAGCAGCAACAACATGCGTCATGTGTGAAGAAGACCTCACCTGCAAACATCACGTGACCGAAGACACCTGCACCGTCCTCCTCGTCCCCCATCTTCACATTCTATTTGATTCATGTTCCACGTCATATCGGAGTACAACACGTTTCCAACTACGGACTACAAGCGCGCGTCAAGCCCGCAGCCGGCAAACACGCAGCACTTCCGTTTCCGCTTTGGGCTTTTCGCTATAAAACACTAGTTGTACTCCACGTCAAAAATCATGGCGGGTAAAATACTAATAATTGATGTGAAAGATCATATGTGTTATTTTTCTGTGGTACAAAAGTACTTCAAATGAAATGAAAGATGTTCCGTGTATTACCTTATATATCGATACTATATACACCAGGGGTCAGCAACCTTTTTGAAAGCAAGAGCTACTTCTTGGGTAGTGATTAATGCGAAGGGCTACCAGTTTGATACACACTTCAATAAATTGCCAGAAATAGCCAATTTGCTCAATTTACCTTTAACTCTATGTTATTATTAACAATTAATGATATTTACACTTAATTGAACGGTTTAAAAGAGGAGAAAACACGAAAAAAAATGACTGTTAAATTTTGACACATAGTTTATCTTCAATTTCGACTCTTTAAAATTCAAAATTCAACCGAAAAAAAGAAGAGAAAAACTAGCTAATTCGAATCTTTTTGAAAAAATTAAAAAAATGAATTTATGGAACATCATTAGTAATTTTTCCTGATTAAGATTAATTTTAGAATTTTGATGACATGTTTTAAATAGGTTAAAATCCAATCTGCACTTTGTTAGAATATATAACAAATTGGACCAAGCGATGAGGTGGCGACTTGTCCAGGGTGTACCCCGCCTTCCGCCCAATAGTAGCTGAGATAGGCTCCAGCGACCCCAAAGGGAATAAGTGGTAGAAAATGGATGGATGGATGGATGGACCAAGCTATATTTCTAACAAAGACAAATCATTATTTCTTCTAGATTTTCCAGAACAAAAATTTTAAAAGAAATTCAAAAGACTTTGAAATAAGATTTAAATTTGATTCCACAGATTTCCTAGATTTGCCAGAATAATTTTTTCGAATTTTAATCATAATAAGTTTGAAGAAATATTTCACGAATATTCTTCGTCGAAAAAACAGAAGCTAAAATGAAGAATTAAATCAAAATGTATTTATTATTCTTTATAATAAAAAATAAAAAAAATTACTTGAACATTGATTTAAATTGTCAGGAAAGAAGAGGAAGGAATTTCAAAGGTAAAAAGGTATATGTGTTTAAAAATCCTAAAATCCTTTTTAAGGTTGTATTTTTTTCTCTAAAATTGTTTTTCTGAAAGTTATAAGAAGCAAAGTAAAAAAAAAAAAGAATTTATTCAAACAAGTGAAGACCAAGTCTTTAAAATATTTTCTTGAAATTTTCAAATTCTATTTGAGTTTTGTCTCTCTTAGAATTAAAAATGTCGAGCAAAGCGAGACCAGCTTGCTAGTAAATAAATACAATTTAAAAAATAGAGGCAGCTCACTGGTAAGTGCTGCTATTTGAGCTATTTTTAGAACAGGCCAGCGGGCTACTCATCTGGTCCTTATGGGCTACCTGGTGCCCGCGGGCACCGCGTTGGTGACCCCTGATGTATATGGATGTTGAAGAAATGTATTATTTGTCAATATTGCTGGCCTACACTTGATGAAAGGAATATTATATTTCTAACTATTAAATGTAAATGTACACAAACATTGTTTTCCCACACTGCAGGTCCATTTGGATTTCTTTAATTAAACATAAAACAGCACCTGAGCCTGGACGATTGATCCAGGATAAGTTTGAAGATTATAGGTCCAGACAGGCCCGGCCCTAACCAATCTGGCGCCCTAGGCAAGATTTTAGGTGCCCCCCCCACATCGGCAGTGAAGTGTATATACTCACAAGAAACCGAATAGCTTTGTCTTTGACCTTTTTTTTTACTTAAAGAAAGCAAATGAACAATCAGAATAGTTAACAAGATTTAAAAAATATGGATAAATAAATGAATACAAAAAATAAAAAATGAATATATGAAATACAATATTTTTTACATACATAAACACAAAATAAAACGTGTCAACAAGTTGCATAAAATAAATTAAAAATACAATATAAATAAGGCACTGCACAAAACAAGATATCAAACCAGTATGACTTTAACAACTATATTACAAAAAAAGGGGATCCTACAGAGTTCTCTATTTGTGCTTTTTAATATTGCATTAACTAGAATGACTTACAAATTACTGTACACCAGGGAGTACTGTAATTACCTAACGTTATTATTTTCCATAACAATTTAGCCCCCTCCACAATATTAACCCGACGTTAAAACAGAACTAGCTGTTTATTGATTAGCAATTGCCGAATCATGTAACATTAGCTTAATGCTAAAAAGCCAGGTTACTATCACATTCTGTAACAGACAAATAATTTCATGTAGGCTAACGTTACCTACCTGCTACCTCTGTCTTTTTCTCGTTTCTCCTCTTCTTTTCTCTTTTTTCTTCCCTGGGCACTTGACAGTTTTGGCCGTTTTGACATCTTGTGTTGATTTTTTTATGTGGGACGTCCAAAAAGAGTCATGATACGGGAAGGGAGGGGGGCGCACCGTGCCGGGAGAGGGGGGGCGTAATGTTGTAACAAATAATATTTCTATTAAATAGGCTTTACTTTGCATTTTAATTAACGTGGGATTATTTTATGTATTTAGAAATAATAGTACCAACTTTTTTTCTTTTTTTTTTCCCTCCAACATTTGTGGCACTGGCGTGGTGCCCCCTGATGGACGGCGCCCTTAGCATTTGCCTATACGGCCTTGCCACGGGCCGGCCCTGGGTCCAGATATGCAGTTACTGCCTTACTTTTACTTAAGTCACTTTTTTGCTTTAGTAACTTTTTTACTTTTACTTCAAAACTTTCTTGGATAAATTGTGCTTGTCCGAGTAGATTAAATGCAACATCTTTTTTTAATTTCACTTGAGTATTTTTGTGAAGAACAGTTTCTTTGTTACTTTCATTTTAGGGGCACATGTGCACATACGGTAAAGTTAAATGTACATACATATTTGAAAAAAAGTGTAATTTAATTTATTTTGAACACTAATGTGATTGATTATGTATTCTGTATTATTATTAGTTCATATGTCTGTATAATTGATTAGTGATCAGTTTTTAGGGTGTATCCAATTTCAGCTGGGATGGACTCCAGCTCACCCTGATGATGATAATCACTTCACAATTGATTCCCCGTAACACACACACACACACACACACACACACGCATATATATATATATATATATATATTAGGGGTGTGGAAAAAATCGATTCGAATTCGAATCGCGATTCTCACATTGTGCGATTCAGAATCGATTCTCATTTTTTAAAAATGTATTTATTTATTTTTATTTATTTATTTAAATTTTTTATTTTATTTTATTTAATTTTTTTAAATTAATCAATCCAACAAAACAATACACAGCAATACCATAACAATACAATGCAATCCAAAAGCAAACCCGAGCCAGCAACACCCAGAAGTGCAATAAACAGAGCAATTGAGAGGAGACACAAACACGACACAAAACAAACCAAAAGTAGTAAAACAAAAATGAATATTATCAACAACAGTATCAATATTAGTTACAATTTCAACATAGCAGTGATTAAAAATCCCTCATTGACATTATCATTAGACATTTATACAAAAAATAGAAAAAAGAACAATAGTGTCACAGTGGCTTACACTTGCATCGCATCTCATAAGCTTGACAACACACTGTGTCCAATATTTTCACAAAGATAAAATAAGTCATATTGTTGGTTCATTTAATAGTTCAAACAAATTTACATTATTGCAATCAGTTGATAAAACATTGTCCTTTACTTGTTGTCACTGTCACTCAGAGTTGCATTGCAAAATGACACGGAATAAATGTGTTTATTTTGTTTAGAATTCAGATGGGATTTGATTTGGTGCGCGGCATATATTTGCTGTGCGCAGAGGACGCTTGAGCAGTGCGCAATTGTGCAGGCGCGCACCTTAGAGGGAATGTTGATACACACACACACACACAAACAAACAAACACACAAACAAACACACACATATATATGTGTACAGCTCTGGTAATGGCTACATTCGCAGCCACCTGCGCAAATGTACTTCAAAATGTAACAATCAAAATAAATATGACTTTTTGTTTGTTTACTAGAGCACGTATACATAATATGCATTAGTTTGACCATTTAAAATCAATGATAATAAAAAGGAGATGCTTGGAAATAGCATAAAAATGCCCCAAAAACTTGGAAAAACACGATTCATAGCGTTACTTTTTGGTGTAACCATCATGAGCGTCCTGTTCAGGTATATTTTGATAAATCATCATATTTATGTATTGCCACATTTAAATAGGTACTGATCAATCTTTAAGCGGTGTGTATTTGATTTCAGTTTGCTTTTGACATCTTATTCAGAATTGTAGTTGAAACTTTTACAACCTTGTGTTGCGCTCATGATGGCGTAACCAAACTAGATTTCATTTAATGATCTTATTTTGAATATTTATTCCCTTTTTTACATTTAGTATATTTAAATATTCATTTATAAAGGTTGAATACATTTCAAATATCAATAAAATGCAATTGCCTTCATCTTATAGGGCAGGGGTCACCAACCTTTTTGAAAGCAAGAGCTACTTCTTGGGTAGTGATTAATGCGAAGGGCTACCAGTTTGATACACACTTAAATAAATTGCCAGAAATAGCCAATTTGCTCAATTTACCTTTAACTCTATGTTATTATTAATAATTAATGATATTTACACTTAATTGAACGGTTTAAAAGAGGAGAAAACACAAAAAAAATGACAATTACATTTTGAAACATAGTTTACTTCGACTCTTTAAAATTCAAAATTCAACCGAAAAAAAGAAGAGAAAAACTAGCTAATTCGAATCTTTTTGAAAAAATTCAAAAAATAATTTATAGAACATCATTAGTAATTTTTCCCGATTAAGATTAATTTTAGAATTTTGATGACATGTTTTAAATAGGTTAAAATCCAATCTGCACTTTGTTAGAACATATAACAAATTGGACCAAGCTATATTTCTAACAAAGACAAATCATTATTTCTTCTATATTTTCCAGAATAAAATTTTTAAAAGAAATTCAAAATACTTTGAAATAAGATTTAAATTTGATTCTACAGATTTTCTAGATTTGCCAGAATAATTGTTTTGAATTTTAATCATAATAAGTTTGAAGAAATATTTCACAAATATTCTTCGTCGAAAAAACAGGAGCTAAAATGAAGAATTAAATTAAAATGTATTTATTATTCTTTACAATAAAAAAAAATTTTTTTACTTGAACATTGATTTAAATTGTCAGGAAAGAAGAGGAAGGAATTTAATGTGTTTAAAAAAGGTTGTATTTTTTTCTCTAAAATTGTCTTTCTGAAAGTTATAAGAAGCAAAGTAAAAAAAATGTATGAATTTATTTAAACAAGTGAAGACCAAGTCTTTAAAATATTTTCTTGGATTTTCAAATTCTATTTGAGTTTTGTCTCTCTTAGAATTAAAAATGTCGGGCAAAGCGAGACCAGCTTGCTAGTATATAAATAAAATGTAAAAAATAGAGGCAGCTCACTGGTAAGTGCTGCTATTTGAGCTATTTTTAGAACAGGCCAGCGGGCTACTCATCTGGTCCTTACGGGCTACCTGGTGCCCGCGGGCACCGCGTTGGTGACCCCTGTTATAGGGTAATAATTTCGCCACACCTAGTGTGTGTTACAATCATTGGTACTTGAACTTTAATGTTTAGTTCCACCAAGTCATGAGCGTAACACTAAGCTTCATCACTTTGACTTGTAATATCTCTAATTCTGCTGGTGTTTTATGCTTTTTTCTTTTTGGAACATGTAGCCTACAAAACAGTATAAAAACAGTACAAAACAGCGCCAGGGGGTTGTAAATTCCAAGTAACTAAAATAGAATGCAAAAAATATATTTATAAAATAAACAAAGCCATAGGCTCACTTCGCTCAATCTCGGTAAATAACTTAAATTTGGAACACATCATCATTTTCACAGCTTTTTAGTTGTTAGAGGTAGAGAGTGTTTTAATGTAGAGTTCTAAATCTTTTTTAAAGGCACAAAAAACAGGTCGGGTATTGAGAAACTTACATTTATGAATATAAAACTTATCCAATAGTATAATGAGGTTGCAAAGGTGAAATGAATCATGAGTATCTTTTTTTTATTTTATTTTTTTTTTAAGTTTTATTTATACATTTCAACAATCAAATAAGTACAAAAGTAGTACAAAACAGTACAAAAAGAATACAAAGCAGCGCCAGGGGGTTATAAATTCAAAGTAACTAAAATAGAATGCAAAAAAAACATATATATAATATAAACAAAGTGCAAAGCCATAGGCTCACTCAATTTCAGTAAACAACTCAAATTTGGAACACTGCATAATCGTCTTCACAGCTTTCTGGTTGCTAGAGGTAGAGAGTGTCTTAATGTACAGTTCTAACTCTTTTTTAAAGGCACAAAAGACAGGTCGGGTATTGAGAAACTTACATTTATGAATATAAAACTTAGCCAATAGTATAATGAGGTTGCAAAGGTAAAATTCCTTTTCAAACTTTTGTTCATATTGTGTAAAACCAAATATCACATCTTTAAAACAAAGCACAAATTTGTCATGAATATTGTCCAGGATGAAGCGACAGATGCCCTGCCATAGTGATCGAGTGCTTTCACAAGTCCAAAACAGGTGGTAAACAGTCTCTGGATGCATGTTACATAAGGTGCAGGTAACATCAATGTCCTTCTTGTATCTAACCATCACAGTCTTTACAGGGTAATAACGATGAATGATTTTAAAAGATATCTCTTTGACTTTGTTGGTAAGTAAATACCTGTTAGGAAGGGACCATGTTTTGACCCAGCAGATGTCATTCACAATATTATTCCAGAGCGCAATTACATAGGAGACAGACACACAATCATTTTGGAATAAGCTGCGGATTTTTCTGTTATTTTTCTGATCAAAGCAAAGTTTCCCCAAAGGAGTGTCAAGTGGATTATTCACAATTTTTACAGCAGAAAGAGGAGATGAGTAAGCCCTGCACAACATAACAACACCCGTTGGAATGGCATCAAATACAATGGCAAATTGTTTGGGAGTTACAGGGACCTTAAAGTGGTTGAGAAAGTCTTGGTAATTAAAAAGTTGACCTTCCTTATTGAAAAGCTGACTCACTAAAATAATATCATTGTTGAACCAATTGTTGAGGAAAAGAGATTTCCTTTTGTAACATATATCTTTATTGTTCCAAATGAAGTATTTGGTAGGTGAGAAATTGTGCTTGTATATAAGAGACCATGCCAGAAGGGCTTGTTTGTGGAAGTTTGAAAGAGCAACAGGAATCCTATCAATGCTGTAGTTACACAATAGCAAAAATTTTAGGCCTCCAAGGTTAGAAAATACATGATGAGAAATGAAGTTCCAAATTGAGGTAGGGTCTTTCAAATAGTGTCGTATCCAATTAATCTTGAAGGTGTTGTTTAGTGTAGTGAAATCCAGAAAGTTTAGACCACCCTGATTATAATTGTTCATTATAACAGATTTCTTAATATAATGAATTTTGTTTTTCCAAACAAAGTCAACAAGTATTTTGTCAATAGTTTTACATATTTTTTGGTTAACATCTAAAGAAATAGCCGCATACGTAAGCCTGGAGATACCTTCTGCTTTGGAAAGCAAGGTTCTGCCTTTTAAGGATAAATCTCTCTGTAGCCATTGGTTAAATCTTTTCTTAGTTTTTTCTACTATTGGATTAAAGTTCAAGACCGATCTAGAACTCTGATTTTTAGTGATAAGTATTGCTAGGTAATTAATACTATCCTTAACTGGAATTTGACATATAGACATCATTTCACATCTCTTCACAGCCATTAGTTCACACTTATTCACATTCAGACGGAGACCAGAAGCCAAGGAAAAAACATGAATTACATCCAAGGCAAGAGGAATTTGAGAAGAGTCCTTCAAAAAGAGTGTTGTGTCATCAGCCAGTTGGCTGATAGTTATTTCTCTGTCTAATATAGAGATCCCCTTTAAACAGATAGATTTTATATGAACCGATAGCAATTGGGTGGCTAACAAAAATAAATATGGAGAAATGGGACAACCTTGCCGTATCCCACGTTTTAATTCGAATCTTGGGGATGTGCCAGATTTTAGCTTTATTGAACTATTGCCATTGCAGTACAAAGTCTTGATTGTTTTGCGGAAAAAATTGCCGAAGCCAAATTTGTCAAGTGTCCGGAAGATAAATTCATGTTCGATCGAGTCAAAAGCTTTGTAGAAGTCCAGGAAAAGCAGGAAGCCTTCATCATTAATGACCTCTGGGTAATCCAGTATGTCAAGTACAAGCCTGATATTATTCGAAATGTGTCTCCCTCTCATAAATCCTGACTGTGTCTCATCAATTATGTCATCCAGAACCAATTTTAAACATTTAGCAAAAATAATAGCTACAATCTTATAGTCATTGTTTAGGAGGCTAATTGGACGCCAATTATCAATAATCAGTAAATCTTTGTTTGGTTTGGGTATAAGGGTAATGAGGCCTTGTGTTAAAGTTGGAGGAAGGGCACCTGTATCAATACTTTCACAAAACACTTCTAGTAAGAAAGGAGCTAGCTCTTTTGAAAATATTTTATAGAATTCAGATGTAATACCATCCACCCCAGGAGATTTGTTATTTTTTAAACTATTAATTGATTCCACTGCTTCCTTGAGACAGATTGGACGGTCACAGAATCCCTGGTCAGCTGTGCTGATTGACTTAGTTTCAGTTAAAGCATCCATAAATGAAATAGCATCACTTTCACAGTATTGACTATTGTATAATTTTTTGTAAAATTGAGAACAATAATTTGCAATCTGTTTTGCATCATTGCAAATCAAATCGTTTATTTTCAGTTGATCAATGGTGTTGTTTTGAGCCTGCGATTTTTCTAAACGAAAGAAATATGCAGAATTTTGTTCACCTTCCTCCAGCCATTGTTTTCTAGATCTTACAAAGGCTCCTTCTGCTTTCGATTGATACATTTTGTCTAATTTATTTTGGTTTTCTAAGAGACTTTCTTTTTCTTCTGCTGACATATTATCTGGACATAAAGAGGATAATGCAGTAATGATGGAAATCACATTTTCTTCCTCAGAACGCTTATTCTTAGCTAGATTACTGCAATATTTTCTAATAAATTTACCTACCTCGAATCATGAGTATCTTTTCAAAAGGGACATGTCTGGCTGACGTCACTCACTTGAAACATGAGAGGCTCCTCCTACTGACTCCTGATTGGTCAGATCACGCGGCTCAAGCACATGGCTACTTTGCCTATTTAGTAGGGGGCGTGGCCTGGGCCTGCAAGTTCAAAAGTCGATTGTGACGTAACAAAGTGCTTGGATTTACAATGTGCAAATGTTGAGTAAATGTGATCTCATTGTTATTAATGCTGTTTCTGTGTATCATGAGAAGAGAGGCTTGCCGTTGTTGTTATGCGCCTCCAATAGGTTATGTACGGTAGTGCCGGTTCATCCGCGCTATCGTCAGGTGATCTCTTCCGGTTCACTGCGCGCCAGGAAATGACGTCACACACACAGAAAAGTTTGATGGAGTTGTGTTCTTTTTCCCACAGTTACCGATGTTTTGTTTCCCGGTGCTTTGAGGCATTGTACTGAACCATTCTTAAAATAAACCATCATCTTTCATATATATACAACTGGAGTATTCATTGAAGATGAATGAAGAGGGAAGAAACCCAACAGCAAACACTTTAATTATCAATTATGCTACTTCCTCCGAGGTTTTAATCAAGGCTCAAGTTGTTCGTTTTTCTCAAACAGACATTTATTTCAGCCACGCCTTCTTCTCGTTAACAACGATGCCAAAATAATGCCGTCAGAACTAATAAATAAGAAAAACAGAACTTACAATTAAAAAAAAACCCACATTGATTTCACATACATTATCAGAAAGAGTCATACCTTATTGGCCTCACAAACTCCGAGGGAATAAAGTTTCTTTTGAAGCCGATGCTCCATTAACTAACCTGCTGTCTCATGCTGCTTCCCTTAGTCCGTCACTTATTAATTGTCCCCCCCAACAATGTGACCAAACCGGAACTAAAAATATGTTCCTCTCCAATTTACAGGAGTTGTGTAACAAAAATAAAGTTAACATATACTAGCATGAAATGACCAAAGAAAATACATTTTTAATCACATTATATGTAAGTATGAACTTATATTTATACATTGTATTTATTTATTCTAAACAACTATGACATTATATAACATTTATACTAGAGATGTCCGATAATTGCGTTAAAATGTAATATCGGAAATGATTGGTATCGGTTTTTTTTATTATTATCATTTTTTATTTATTAATTTTTTTAATTAAATCAACATAAAAAACACAAGATACACTATTACAATTAGTGCACCAACCCATAAAACCTCCCTCCCCCATTTACACTCATTCACACAAAAGGGTTGTTTCTTTCTGTTATTAATATTCTGCTTCCTACATTATATATCAATATATATCAATACAGTCTGCAAGGCAGAGCCGGCCCAAGGCATAAGCGTACTAAGCGCTTGCTTAGGGCCCCGCGGCCACCAGGGGGCCCCCAAAAGCAATTAACAAAAAATTGTTATTTTTTATTTTTTGCATGTACTTGTACGAGTCTGAGTCAGACTCGTACATGGCAGTGATTAGTATTAATAACAAAGTCGGCCATCGGATTTCTTACAGTGATGTCATAAATGACTTTGCCTCCAGAAAAGCCAGGAAGCACAGGTTTTAAGGAGTGGGTGGAGTGGGTGGAGCGGTGGGTGGTGAAGAACAGAGGAACAAAACTGTGATGTGATGGTCAAATGTGTGAATTAAGGATCTTAATTTAAGGTAGTTTATTTTGATTTTTTCCCCAAAATTTTTTTGCTCATCGTTATGTAGTTTTAATATGTAGTAACTTTATATTTGTTTATAAACCGTTATGTTACCTTGTTTCTGGTAACTCTGTTCATTAATATTATTGAAGTATTTGCTTGATATTTAATTTAATTATGTTTTTTTTTTTTGTACAATTGAATTTGTTCCTTTTTATATATATTTAAGTGATTTTATTGTTGCACTTTATTGTTTTTCTTGCACTACAAATTATTTTTGCACATTGCTGTTTCAGGTTACCAACAATAAAAAAGTGAATTAGAATCAGCTTTATTGTCCAGTTATGTTTAACACACATGGAATTTAACTTCAGTAGACTGCGCTCTCTTTGTACAAAGTAAACATTAAATATGAACAATTAACTAAAAATATAAACTAGTAATTAAAGACTAATATGTACAAGACTGATGAGACAAGATGACACTTTTACTGTAAATACAAAGCTTTATCACTTGGACTGTTCAACCCCAGGCCACTCTTGTAGCTGAATGTTTTCTACATTTTAAGATTAGGAACAATATGTGGCACTCTGGACATCATTCATTGGTATTATTTATGTTCTTAACTGGGCCACCCCCATATCTTTATAAATGACATGTCATTTGTAAAGACATGCCAGGCTGACAATAGGATCATGTAAACAACACTGCCAGAGCCGCAATGAGTTTATAGTAGGTGTGTGAATGATCAACAATCAATATTATTGGCAGAAATAGAGAGCCCCAAAATCAAATTTTGCTGGAGGCTTGGGCCGGCACTGCTGCAAGGGATACAGTCCGTAAGCACACATGATTGTGCGTGCTGCTAGTCCACTAATAGTACTAACCTTTAACACTTCATTTTACTCATTTTCATTCATTACTAGTTTCTATGTAACTGTTTTTATATTGTTTTACTTTCTTTTTTATTCAAGAAAATGTTTTTAATTTATTTATCTTACTTTTATTTATTTTTTAAAGTACCTTATCTTCACCATACCTGGTTGTCCAAATTAGACATAATAATGTGTTAATTCCACGACTGTATGTATCGGTTGATATCGGTATCGGTTGATATCGGTATTGGCAATTAAAGAGTTGGACAATATCGGAATATCGGATATCGGCAAAAAGCCATTATCGGACATCCTTAATTTATGCTAGATGTACTTTAAAATGTAATATCGAAATTTTTCTTTTATTAATATTCTGGTTCCTACATTATATATCAATATATATCAATACAGTCTGCAAGGGATACAGTCCGTAAGCACACATGATTGTGCGTGCTGCTGGTCCACTAATAGTACTAACCTTTAACACTTCATTTTACTCATTTTCATTCATTACTAGTTTCTATGTAACTGTTTTTATATTGTTTTACTTTCTTTTTTATTCAAAAAAATGTTTTTAATTTATTTATCTTATTTTATTTTATTTTTTATTTTTTTTAAAAGGACCTTATCTTCACCATACCTGGTTGTCCAAATTAGGCATAATAATGTGTTAATTCCACGACTGTATATATCGGTTGATATCGGTATTGGTAATTAAAGAGTTGGACAATATCGGAATATCGGATATCGGCAAAAAGCCATTATCGGACATCCTTAATTTATGCTAGATGTACTTTAAAATGTAATATCGAAATTTATCGGTATCATTTTTTTTTTATCGGTATCGGGGTTTTTTTTGTTTTTTTTTATTAAATCAACATAAAAAACACAAGATACACTTACAATTAGTGCACCAACCCAAAAAACCTCCCTCCCCCATTTACACTCATTCACACTCTGATTGAAATTGATTAAATGATTGATTGATTGAAACTTTTATTAGCAGATTGCACAGTATAGTACATATTCCGTACAATTGACCACTAAATGGTAACACCCAAAATAAGTTTTTCAACTTGTTTAAGTCGGGGTCCATTTAAAAATTCTCATTCACACAAAAGGGTTGTTTTTTTCTGTTATTAATATTCTGCTTCCTACATTATATATCAATATATATCAATACAGTCTGCAAGGGATACAGTCCGTAAGCACACATGATTGTGCGTGCTGCTGCTCCACTAATAATACTAACCTTTAACAGTTAATTTTACTCATTTTCATTCATTACTAGTTTCTATGTAACTGTTTTTATATTGTTTTACTTTCGTCTTTATTCAAGAAAATGTTTTTAATTTATTTATCTTATTATTATATTTTTTTTAAAGTACCTTATCTTCACCATACCTGGTTGTCCAAATTAGACATAATAATGTGTTAATTCCACGACTGTATATATCGGTTGATATCGGTATTGGTAATTAAAGAGTTGGACAATATCGGAATATCGGATATCGGCAAAAAGCCATTATCGGACATCCTTAATCTATGCTAGATGTACGTTAAAATGTAATATCGAAATTTATCGGTATCGTTTTTTTTTTATCGGTATCGTTTTTTTTCTATTAAATCCACGTAAAAAACACAAGATACACTTACAATTAGTGCACCAACCCAAAAAAACTCCATCCCCCATTTACACTCATTCACACTCTGATTGAAATTGATTAAATGATTGATTGATTGAAACTTTTATTAGCAGATTGCACAGTATAGTACATATTCCGTACAATTGACCACTAAATGGTATCACCCAAAATAAGTTTTTCAACTTGTTTAAGTCGGGGTCCATTTAAAAATTCTCATTCACACAAAAGGGTTGTTTTTTTCTGTTATTATTATTCTGCTTCCTACATTATATATCAACATATATCAATACAGTCTGCAAGGGATACAGTCCGTAAGCACACATGATTGTGCGTGCTGCTGGTCCACTAATAATACTAACCTTCAACAATTAATTTTACTCATTTTCATTCATTACTAGTTTCTATGTAACTGTTTTTATATTGTTTTACTTTCTTTTTTATTCAAGAAAATGTTTTTAATTTATTTATCTTATTTTATTTTATAATTTTTTTAAAAAAAAGGACCTTATCTTCACCATACCTGGTTGTCCAAATTAGGCATAATTATGTGTTAATTCCACGACTGTATATATCGGTTGATATCGGTATCGGTTGATATCGGTATTGGTAATTAAAGAGTTGGACAATATCAGAATATCGGATATCGGCAAAAAGCCATTATCGGACATCCTTAATTTATGCTAGATGTACTTTAAAATGTAATATCGAAATTTTTCTGTTATTAATATTCTGGTTCCTACATTATATATCAATATATATCAATACAGTCTGCAAGGGATACAGTCCGTAAGCATACATGATTGTGCGTGCTGCTGCTCCACTAATAGTACTAACCTTTAACACTTAATTTTACTCATTTTCATTCATTACTAGTTTCTATGTAACTGTTTTTATATTGTTTTACTTTCTTTTTTATTCAAGAAAATGTTTTTAATTTATTTATCTTATTTTATTTTATTTTAAAAAGGACCTTATCTTCACCATACCTGGTTGTCAAAATTAGGCATAATTATGTGTTAATTCCACGACTGTGTACATCGGTTGATATCGGTATCGGTATTGGTAATTAAAGAGTTGGACAATATCGGAATATCGGATATCGGCAAAAAGCCATTATCGGACATCCTTAATTTATGCTAGATGTACTTTAAAATGTAATATCGAAATTTTTCTGTTATCAATATTCTGGTTCCTACATTATATATCAACATATATCAATACAGTCTGCAAGGGATACAGTCCGTAAGCACACATGATTGTGCGTGCTGCTGCTCCACTAATAGTACTAACCTTTAACAGTTAATTTTACTCATTTTCATTCATTACTAGTTTTTTATGTAACTGTTTTTATATTGTTTTACTTTCTTTTTTATTCAAGAAAATGTTTTTAATTTATTTATCTTATTTTATTATTATTATTTTTTAAAAAGGACCTTATCTTCACCATACCTGGTTGTCCAAATTAGGCATAATAATGTGTTAATTCCACGACTGTATACATCGGTATCGGTTGATATCGGTAATTAAGAGTTGGACAATATCAGAATATCGGCAAAAAAGTCATTATTATACAATGTGCTTCTGTCAGCAGCTAGAACTTCTATTGATTTATTTATGAAAGAGACGTCAACAAGCTAAAGGTGTTTAATGATAATACAAGCATGTTTAACATTCCTTTCTTTCATGAAGACAAGAATATAAGTTGGTATCATTGTGATGACTTGCATTGATTGGAATCAGACAGTAGTGATGATAACCTCCACATTTTCAAATGGAGGAGAAAAAAAGTCCTCCTTTTTGTCCAATACCAGGGGGTAGCGGGGGGGTGTACATTGTAGCGTCCCGGAAGAGTTAGTGCTGCAAGGGGTTCTGGGTATTTGTTCTGTTGTGTCACGGTGCGGATGTTCTCCCGAAATGTGTTTGTCATTCTTGTTTGGTGTGGGTTCACGGTGTGGCGCATATTTGTAACAGTGTTAAAAGTTGTTTATACGGCCACCCTCAGTGTGACCTGTATGGCTGTTGGCCAAGTATGCCTTGCATTCACTCGCGTGTGTGAAAAGCCGTAGATATTATGTGTCAGGTTCCAACACTGTTGACATCTATTAAACGAGACAAGAAGCAAGGAATTAAACAGAGACAGAATTACATTTGCTCAATTTGAGGAGAGACGCGTACACCTGTACTCTTGGACAGTGTCATCACACTCTGACGAGAAAAAGGTTCACGTCTCCTCTTTTAATTTGATATTCCCTGTTTACATAACAACAGCTGTTTCTAAAGGAATGGGGGGTGGGGGGGGGGGGGGGGGATGTAAACAGCCATTGTTTTCGGAAAAGATGTCTCGGGCCTGGACTGGTCCTGGATCGAGCTTGGGCCAGTCTTGGATCACAATAGATAACCCCTCCCATCGTAGACAATGGAATTTTACAAGCCCTTGGCTTGGTACAACAAAGACAGCCTCTTGTCTGTTCACTGGGAACTCGGAGAACGGACAGTTTTTTGATAATTTACATACAATTTTTCTGACATTATGTGACTGGGCCGGCACGCAAAGTCAGTGCCTTTAAGGTTTATTGGCGCTCTGTACTTCTCCCTACGTCCGTGTACACAGCGGCGTTTTAAAAAGTCATACATTTTACTTTTTGAACCTGATACCGATAATTTCCAATATCACATTTTAAAGCATTTTAGAGTGTCCACCCTGAGATGGGTAGGTCGTGAGTTCAAACCCCGGCCGAGTCATACCAAAGACTATAAAAATGGGAGCCATTACCTCCCTGCTTGGCACTCAGCATCAAGGGTTGGAATTGGGGGTTAAATCACCAAAAATGATTCCCGGGTGCGTCCACCGCTGCTGCTCACTGCTCCCCTCACTTCCCAGGGGGTGATCAGGGGTGACGGGTCAAATGCAGTGAATAATTTCGCCACACCTAGTGTGTGTGTGACAATCGTGGGTACTTTATCGGCCGATATCGGACTGCCGATGTTCTCTAGTGCAGTGGTCCCCAACCACGGGGCCGCGGCCCGGTACCGGTCCGCACAAGAATTAAAATTGTTTTTTTTTTTTTTTAATGAAATCAACATAAAAAACACAATATATACATTCTATATCTATATAGATCAATACAGCCTGCAGGGATACAGTCCGTAAGCACACATGATTGTATTTATTTATGTAAAAAAAAAAAAAAAAAAAAAAAAAAAAAAAATTGTTTTAATGAAATCAACATAAAAAACACAATATATACATTCTATATCTATATAGATCAATACAGCCTGCAGGGATACAGTCCGTAAGCACACATGATTGTATTTATTTATGTAAAAAAAAAAAAAAAAAAAAAAATTGTTTTAATGAAATCAACATAAAAAACACAATATATACATTCTATATCTATATAGATCAATACAGCCTGCAGGGATACAGTCCGTAAGCACACATGATTGTATTTATTTATGTAAAAAAAAATAAAAATAAATAAAAAAAAATTTATGAAATCAACATAAAAAACACAATATATACATTCTATATCTATATAGATCAATACAGCCTGCAGGGATACAGTCCGTAAGCACACATGATTGTATTTATTTATGTAAAAAAAATTAAAAAAAATATTTTTTTTTTTTTTTTTTTTAATGAAATCAACATAAAAAACACAATATATACATTCTATATCTATATAGAACAATACAGCCTGCAGGGATACAGTCCGTAAGCACACATGATTGTATTTATTTATGTAAAAAAAAAAAAAAAAAAAAAAAAATTGTTTTAATGAAATCAACATAAAAAACACAATATATACATTCTATATCTATATAGATCAATACAGCCTGCAGGGATACAGTCCGTAAGCACACATGATTGTATTTATTTATGTAAAAAAAAAAAATTTAAAAAAAAAAATAATTTTTTTTTTTTTTTTAAATACACCCCCCCACACCGGTCCGTGGGACAAGTTTTCAAGCGTTGACCGGTCCGCAGCTACAAAAAGGTTGGGGACCACTGCTCTGGTGCACACCTTTATTTCAATCAGGACATATTGGTGTGGCCACATGTGAAAGAGATCCGTATCAAGGCTGATGGACCAGGTTACACACTGGCAAGACACAGAGTGGCGTTTGTTCCTCCAAATCCAAAAGAGTTCGAGAGCGCCACACGTCTGCCCGAAGTCTGCCAGGTCTGTGCCGTGCAGGGAACGTAGTTGAGGTTGAAGTCCGGGTCGGTGTGGTCCAGGTTGAGCGTGGGAGGCAGGACGCCGTAGTAACAGGCCAGAGCGGTGAAGGCGGCCTCCAGGGCCCCCGCCGCCCCCAGCAGATGTCCCGTGGCCCCCTTGGTGGACGACACGGCCAGACGTGCCGCGTGTGGGCCGAACAGCCTCTTGATGGCGGCGTTTTCGGCCGCGTCGCCCAAAGGTGTGGAGGTGGCGTGGGCGTTCACGTACGTCACGTCCTCGGGTGAAACGCCCGCGTCTTTGATGGCTGCTGACATGCACCTGTCCACAAAAGGTACATGCTACTTAGTGCCAGGGTTGCTGCAAGGATCAGCATATCTGCACTAGAAGATGGATGGATGGTAGGGGTGTAACGGTACGTGTATTTGTATTGAACCGTTTCGGTACGGGGGGTTCGGTTCGGTTCGGAGGTGTACCGAACGAGTTTCCACACGGACATATTAATCTCCCGTTTGGGAACACTTTGGCTGCGCAATACAACAATGGAGGACGGAGCAGTGTTTCCCATAAACTGCCAAGATACCTGTGGCGGTGGGGGCGTGGCTACGGGCGTGGTCACCATGACATCATCGAGTAATTTGCATAATTTACAACAATGATTTGATTTTCTCTAAAAAGGCTCAAAAAATGTATACTTACTAATTAATAATAACAGTTTTAAACGTCCATCCATCCATCCATTTTACAATATAATTACAACACTTTATGTACATATTTATATACAGATTTGAACAATAAGTTATTCACTGAAATATATTTATTAATTGTGGTTCTTACAAAAAATATATCTTATAAAATATAAAAGCTAAAATGTCTCAAAGCTCTGCCCCTTTAATTAGTGCATACTAAATAATTTAACTTGGGCCTACTACTACAACCATATTATTTACCAGCAACATAAAGTGAAACAGAGGCAGAGGTGTCCTGCCACAGTCAGTAACAAATAAACAGAAAACAGTAGTGGTGGTAGATAGACACAGAGCTTCATCAAACATCTGATCCACTGAGCTGTGGAGACCCACTGCCGGGTAGAGTGAAGGGTGTTGCCCCAGAGAATACATCGGCCCTGGAGGAGTGTCTCCCCTGCGCTCCTCGGCTACGGTCTGGGAGCCGGAAGCAGGAAAGGTGCAACACAGGGCTAAAGCAATAACAAATGTTTTTATTAGGGATGTCCGATAATGGCTTTTTGCCGATATATCCGATATTGTCCAACTCTTTAATTACTGATACCGATATCAACCGATACCGATATCAACCGATATATACAGTCGTGGAATTAACACATTATTATGCCTAATTTTGGACAACCAGGTATGGTGAAGATAAGGTACTTTTTAAAAATAATAATAAAATAAGATAAATAAATTAAAAACATTTTCTTGAATAAAAAAGAAAGTAAAACAATATAAAAACAGTTACATAGAAACTAGTAATTAATGAAAATGAGTAAAATTAACTGTTAAAGGTTAGTACTATTAGTGGAGCAGCAGCACGCACAATCATGTGTGCTTACGGACTGTATCCCTTGCAGACTGTATTGATATATATATTGATATATAATGTAGGAACCAGAATATTGATAACAGAAAGAAATGGGGGGGAGGGAGGTTTTTTGGGTTGGTGCACTAATTGTAAGTGTATCTTGTGTTTTTTATGTTGATTTAATAATTTTAAAAAAAAAAAAAAAAAAAAAAAAAAAACGATACAGATAATAAAAAACCCGATACCGATAATTTCCGATATTACATTTTAACGCATTTATCGGACATCCCTAGTTTTTATAGCAGCAGATTTAAGACCATATTGCATTAAAAACTACATTTTGACCCACTTCTATGTTGGAAGAACAATGAGCCCATATATCCTCTTACTGCCAAGTTACCCACGCTGGGGTGGGGGGGAGAAAAGGTAATCTGAGGCTGAGTTGACTTGAAACTGTTTAATGTTGCACTTTTTATATGTAGAAGAAAAGTTTTGTCATGTTATTTAATCTGAGCAACAACTTGAGGCAGTTTAATGTTGATTAACGTGGACTTAAACAAGTTGAAAAACTTATTAGTGTGTTACCATTTAGGGGTCAATTGTACGGAATATGTACTGTACTGTGCAATCTACTAATAAAAGTCTCAATCAATCAATCAAAAAAAGAACTTTATATGTAGAAAGGTTTCCTTAAGAAACCATTCTGAGCGTTATCTTATTTAGTTTTTATTTGATATATGTTGACCACATGAACCCTGGCAATGGACCCTGTGTGTATATGTATGTCAGGGGTCACCAACGCGGTGCCCGCGGGCACCAGGTCGCCCGTAAGGACCAGATGAGTAGCCCGCTGGCCTGTTCTAAAAATAGCTCAAATAGCAGCACTTACCAGTGAGCTGCCTCGATTTTTTAAATTGTATTTATTTACTAGCAAGCTGGTCTCGCTTTGCCCGACATTTTTAATTCTAAGAGAGACAAAACTCAAATAGAATTTGAAAATCCAAGAAAATATTTTAAAGACTTGGTCTTCACTTGTTTAAATAAATTCATAATTTTTTTTACTTTGCTTCTTATAACTTTCAGAAAGACAATTTTAGAGAAAAAATACAACCTTAAAAATGATTTTAGGATTTTTAAACACATATACCTTTTTACCTTTTAAAATTCCTTCCTCTTCTTTCCTGACAATTTAAATCAATGTTCAAGTAAATACATTTTTTTTATTGTAAAGAATAATAAATACATTTTATTTTAATTCTTCATTTTAGCTTCTGTTTTTTCGACAAAAAATATTTGTGAAATATTTCTTCAAACTTATTATGATTAAAATTTAAAAAAAATATTCTGGCAAATCTAGAAAATCTGTGGAATCAAATTTAAATCTTATTTCAAAGTCTTTTGAATTTCTTTTAAAAATTTTGTTCTGGAAAATCTAGAAGAAATAATGATTTGTCTTTGTTAGAAATATAGCTTGGTCCAATTTGTTATATATTCTAACAAAGTGCAGATTGGATTTTAACATATTTAAAACATGTCATCAAAATTTTAAAATTAATCTTAATCAGGAAAAATTACTAATGATGTTCCATAAATTATTTTTTTAATTTTTTCAAAAAGATTCAAATTAGCTAGTTTTTCTCTTCTTTTTTTCGGTTGAATTTTGAATTTTAAAGAGTCGAAATTGAAGATAAACTATGTGTCAAAATTTAATTGTCATTTTTTTCCTGTTTCCTCCTCTTTTAAACCGTTCAATTAAGTGTAAATATCATTAATTATTAATAATAACATAGAGTTAAAGGTAAATTGAGCAAATTGGCTATTTCTGGCAATTTATTGAAGTGTGTATCAAATTGGTAGCCCTTCGCATTAATCACTACCCAAGAAGTAGCTCTTGCTTTCAAAAAGGTTGGTGACCCCTGATGTATGTTATGCCATTGTTTACACATTTGGTAAATAAATAACCCAAAAATGTATATTTTGTTGTTTTCTTACTGTACCGAAAATTAACCGAACCGTGACCTCTAAACCGAGGTACGTACCGAACCGAAATTTTTGTGTACCGTTACACCCCTAACGGATGGAGTCAAAAGCACGCACGCACAGTTGTCGTGGCGACAGCAGAAGTGGCGTCATTGGTCATGCCAAATAAATTTGGCATTGCTAATTGCTGCCTGCCTTTAATGGCCGACTTGTGATCAGCTAAAAGCATATTCTTTTTCTGTAGTGCAACGAAATGTCGTTCTTATCTGCACTGCAAAGTTCAAATTTGAATGACAATAAAAGGAAGTCTAAGTCTAATACTTAAATGTTTTTAAAGGCCTACTGAAATGAATTTTTTGTTATTTAAACGGGGATAGCAGATCCATTCTATGTGTCATACTTGATCATTTCGCGATATTGCCATATTTTTGCTGAAAGGATTTAGTAGAGAACAACGTCGATAAAGTTCGCAACTTTTGCTCGCTGATAAAAAAAAGCCTTGCCTGTACCGGAAGTAGCGTGACGTCACAGGAGCTAGTATTCCTCACAATTCCCCGTTGTTTACAATGGAGCGAGAGAGATTCGGACCGAGAAAGCGACGATTACCCCATTAATTTGAGCGAGGATGAAAGATTCGTGGATGAGGAAGGTTAGAGTGAAGAACTAGAGAGGCAGTGCAGGGTGTATCTTTTTTCGCTCTGACCGTAACTTAGGTACAAGCTGGCTCATTGGATTCCCCACTCGCTCCTTTTTCTATTGTGGATCACGGATTTGTATTTTAAACCACCTCGGATACTATATCCTCTTGAAAATGAGAGTCGAGAACGCGAAATGGACATTCACAGTGACTTTTATCTCCACGACAATACATCAGCGAAGCTCTTTAGCTACTGAGCTAACGTGATAGCATCTGGCTCAAATGCAGATAGAAACAAAATAAATAAATCCCTGACTGGAAGGATAGATAGAAGATCAACAATACTATTAAACCATGTACATGTAACTACACGGTTAATAATTCTCAGCCTGGCAAAGCTTAACAATGCTGTTGCTAACGACGCTGAAGCTAACTTAGCAACTTAGCAACCGGACCTCACAGAGCTATGATAAAAACATTAGCGCTCCACCTACGCCAGCCAGCCCTCATCTGCTCATCAACACCCGTGCTCACCTGCGTTCCAGCGATCGACGGCGCGACGAAGGACTTCACCCGATCATCCGTGCGGTTGGCGGCTAGCATCGGCTAGGCGTCTGCTATCCAAGTAAGTCCTCCTGGTTGTGTTGCTGCAGCCAGCCGCTAATACACCGATCCCACCTACAACTTTCTTCTTTGCAGTCTCCATTGTTCATTAAACAAATTGCAAAAGATTCACCAACACAGATGTCCAGAATACTGTGGAATTGTTCGATGAAAACAGAGCAGTTTGTATGGTGACACATTGGGTACGAATACTTCCGTTGCCGTCGTGACGTCACGCGCATACGTCATCATACATAGACGTTTCCAACCGGAAGTTTAGCGGGAAATTTAAAATGTCACTTTATAAGTTAACCCGGCCGTATTGGCATGTGTTGCAATGTTAAGATTTCATCATTGATATATAAACTATCAGACTGCGTGGTCGCTAGTAGTGGCTTTCAGTAGGCCTTTAAAGGCCTTTAAATGATGAAATCTTAACATTGCAACTAGGGATGTCCGATAATGGCTTTTTGCCGATATTCCGATATTGTCCAACTCTTTAATTACCGATACCGATATCAACCGATACCGATATCAACCGATACATGCAGTCATGGAATTAACACATTATTATGCCTAATTTGGACAACCAGGTATGGTGAAGTTAAGGTACTTTTTAAAAAAATTAGTAAAATAAGATAAATAAATTAAAAACATTTTCTTGAATAAAAACGAAAGTACAACAATATAAAAACAGTTACATAGAAACTAGTAATGAATGAAAATTAGTAAAATTAACTGTTAAAGGTTAGTACTATTAGTGGAGCAGCAGCACGCACAATCATGTGTGCTTACGGACTGTATCCCTTGCAGACTGTATTGATATATATTGATATATAATGTAGGAAGCAGAATATTAATAACAGAAAGAAACAACCCTTTTGTGTGAATGAGTGTAAATGGGGGAGGGAGGTTTTTTGGGTCGGTGCACTAATTGTAAGTGTATCTTGTGTTTTTTATGTTGATTTAATAAAAAAACAAAAAACAAAAAAAAAACAAAAAAAAAACACGATACCGATAATAAAAAAAAACGATACCGATAATTTCCGATATTACATTTTAACGCATATATCGGCCGATATTATCGGACATCTCTACTTAAAACATTGTTGATAAATTCATAAAATCACAAGTTCATGTTATTTTCAATGACATCTCTAATTGCAACACATGCCAATACGGCCGGGTTAACTTATAAAGTGCAATATTAAATTTCCCGCTAAACTTCCGGTTGAAAAACTCCTTTGGATATGATTTATGCGCGTGACGTCACAAAATCCACGGAAGTGGTTGGACCCCATCGGACCCGATACAAAAACCTCTTGTTTTCTTTGACAAAATTCCCCAGTATTCTGGACATCTGTGTTGGTGAATCTTTTGCAATCTGTTTAATGAACAATGGAGGCTGCACAGAAGAACGTTGTAGGTGGGATCGATCGGTGTCTTAGCGGCTAAGTACAATACTTACAGCAACACAACAAGGACTACTTACTACGCCTAGCCCAGGGGTCGGCAACCCAAAATGTTGAAAGAGCCATATTGGACCAAAAATACAAAAACAAATCTGTCTGGAGCCGCAAAAAATTAAAAGCCACATTACATGTGTCATGAGATATACATTTAATTAAGAGGACTTAAAGGAAACTAAATGAGCTCAAATATAGCAACAAATGAGGCATAATGATGCAATATGTACATATAGCTAGCCTAAATAGCATGTTAGCATCGATTAGCTTGCAGTCATGCAGTGACCAAATATGCCCGATTAGCACTCCACACAAGTCAATAACATCAACAAAACTCACCTTTGTGCATTAATGCACACCGTTAAAAGTGTGGTGGACAAAATGAGACAGAAAAAGGAGTGGCATAAAACACGTCCTAGATGGTCGGAGAAAGTTGTAAACAAACTAAGGTGAGTTCAAGGACCGCCAAAATTAGTAGGACAAAACGGCGCTCGCCAAATACTTGATATCAGTGAAGCATGTTTAATATAAACAGTGTGATTTTTAACAATTAGGGAGGTTTGTGTCATGTTTGTCCTCATACAGAAACCATATTAAAACTTTTTTTTTTTTCCCGCTCATCTTTTTCCATTTTTCATACATTTTTGAAAAAGCTCCAGAGAGCCACTAGGGCGGCGCTAAAGAGCCGCATGCGGCTCTAGAGCCGCGGGTTGCCGACCCCTGGCCTAGCCGATGCTTGCCGCCAAACCCACGGATGAAGTCCTTCGTCGCGCCGTCGATCGCTGGAACGCAGGTGAGCACGGGTGTTGATGGGAAGATGAGGGCTGGCTGGCGTAGGTGGAGCGCTAATGTTTTTATCATAGTTCTGTGAGGTCCGGTTGCTAAGTTGCTAAATTAGCCTTAGCGTCGTTAGCAACAGCATTGTTAAGCCTTACCAGGCTGAGAATTTTTAACCGTGTAGTTACATGTCCATGGTTTAATAGTATTGTTGATCTTCTGTCTATCCTTCCAGTCAGAGGTTTATTTATTTTGTTTCTATCTTCATTTGAGAACGATGCTATCACGTTAGCTCAGTAGCTAAGTGTGTCACCGATGTATTGTCGTGGAGATAAAAGTCACTTTAAATGTCCATTTCCCGTGCTCGACTCTCGTTTTCAAGAGGATATAGTATCCCAGGTGGTTTAAAATACAAATCCGTGATCCACAATAGAAAAAGGAGAGTGTGGAATCCAATGAGCCAGCTTGTACCTAAGTTACGGTCAGAGCGAAAAAAGATACGTCCTGCACTGCCTCTCTAGTCCTTCACTGTAACGTTCCTCATCCACGAATCTTTCATCCTCGCTCAAATTAATGGGGTAATCGTCGCTTTGTCGCTCCGAATCTCTCTCGCTCCATTGTAAACAAAGGAAAATTGTGAGGAATACTAGCTCCTGTGACGTCACGCTACTTCCGGTACAGGCAAGGCTTTTTTTTTTTTATCAGCGAGCAAAAGTTGCGAACTTTATCGTCGATTTTCTCTACTAAATCCTTTCAGCAAAAATATGGCAATATCGCGAAATGATCAAGTATGACACATAGAATGGATCTGCTATTACCGTTGAAATAAAAAAAAAATTCATTTCAGTAGGCCTTTAAAACATGCTGTAAAAAATGTATATTCTCTGATAGTACGACTTGTAATAGTCACAAACTGGAGGGTACATTTATTAAATCAGGACACAATATAAAAACGTAGTTAAAATGTTTTATGGAATAATAAATTAACATTATTCTAGGAATGCAAATGACGGATGATTGATTTCAACATTTTAGAAAAATACATGGCATGTAATGATATTTTGAAAAATGCCAAAGAGCCCTTTAAATGCATTAAAAAATAGGCTTAGTCATTTTAACATCTTGAACAGGTTGTATGTTACACCCTCTCAGGGTTGAAAATGGGCACAGTAGATCAGTGTTTTTCAACCACTGTGCCGCGGCACACTAGTGTGCCGTGAGATGCAGTCTGGTGTGCTGTGGGAGATGATCTAATTTCACCTATTTGGGTAATAAATATTTTTTGCAAATTAGTAATTCTAGTCTGAAAACGATGTGTTGTTGTTGAGTGTCGGTGCTGTCTAGAGCTCGGCAGAATAACCGTGTAATACTCTTACATATCAGTAGGTGACAGCCGGTAGCGAATTGCTTTGTAGATGTCGGGAACAGCGGGAGACATTGTGCAGTTAAAAAGGTATCTAATGCTGAAACCAAAAATAAACAAAAGGTGAGTGCCCCTAAGAAAATGCATTGAAGCTTAGGGAAGGCTATGCAGAACAAAACTAAAACAAAGTAAACAAAAACAGAATGCTGGACGACAGCAAAGACTTACTGTGGAGCAAAGACCATGTACATCCAAACACGACGTGACAATCGACAATGTCCCCACAAAGAAGGATAAAAACAACTGAAATATTCTCGATTGCTAAAACAAAGTAGATGCGGGAAATATCGCTGAAAGGAAGACATGGAACTGCTCCAGGAAAATACCAAAAAAAAGAGAAAAAGCCACCAAAATAGGAGCGCGAGACAAGAAGTAAAACACTACACACAGGAAAACAGCAAAAAAGTCGAAATAAGTCACGGAGTGATGTGACAGGTGGTGACAGTACACCTACTTTGAGACAAGAGCTATATTGATGCATGCTTGGTTATGATTTAAAGTCATATCCAACAATTGCGACAACGACTTTTTACTGTCAACTGAGTTGAGTTTTTAACGATTTCTGCTGGTGGTGTGCCTCCGCATTTTTTCAGCGCAAAAAATGTGCCTTGGCTCAAAAAAGGTTGAAAAACACTGCAGTAGATGGTAACTTAAGTATAAAGTGTCAGGCAGATGAAGGAAGTCTTATTCATTGACTGTCCCTGCATTTATTGTCCCTGCATCATATCGCCAACCATAAATTGTGAATTGAATCATTGTTAACACAAATGGCTACAATGTAAGCATCCATCCATCCATTTTCTACTGCTTGTCCCTTTCGGGGCATGTAGAGAGAGAAATGAAGGGTTACCTAAAAGCCCCGTCTCCGTCGGCGGTGGGGGTGGTAATGTGGCTGGCGTCCCCCGACAGTCCGTACCCCAAGACCTCGGCGTAGATCCGGGCCCCCCTGTTGACCGCGTGGTCCCACTCCTCCAGCAGGAGCACGGCCGCTCCCTCGCCCATCACGAACCCCTCTCTCTCGGGATGGAAGGGCCTGGAAGCCAGTCTGGGATCCTGGTTCCATTTTGTGGCGAGGGCCCGCGCCCTGGCGAAGCCGGCCATCGCCAGGGGCCCCACGCAGGATTCGGTGCCCCCTGTAACCATGGCGACCGCATCACCGTGGGCGATGAACCTGGCGGCGTCGCCGATGGCGTGCGCGCCCGTGGTGCACGCCGTGGACACGGCGTGGTTGGGGCCCTTGAGTTTGTGCTTGATGCTTATGTGCCCGGCGGGCATATTCACCAGGATCCGGGGCACGAAGAAGGGGCTCACCTTTTTGTAGCCCTTTTCTTGCAGGGCCACAGAGGCGGACGCGATTTCATCCAGCGACACCATGCCCATGCCCACGGCCACACCACTGGCTAGTTGCTCCTCCGTGGTTGTGGGGTGCCATGCTGCGTCCTGCAGGGCCAGGTGAGCAGCTCCAAGGGCCATCACGGTGGCCCCTGTCATGCTCCTCATCTCCCCAGGTGTGGCAAACAGACCCTCGTCAAAAAGACCTTCTCCACGTCCTCTGGGCACCAAAGCTGCGACTTTGCAGGGGATAGCTTTGTAGTCCTCCGAGTCCAGACCGACAATGCCGCTGTTGCCAAGAATGAGACGGTTCCAGGGCAGGTTAGTCCCGGTGCCCAGAGGACTGACGAGACCGATGCCGGTGATGACAACCCTTCTTCCGCCCGTCCCGGTGCTCCGCCATCTTGGACCCGTCAACTTCTTCTTTTCGTACAGAAGCCTGCCGCTGCGTCGTAGTTGCAACTTACCCCAGTAAAACACCATGTTGTATCCCAAACTTTGATTGTTGCTTCAACTCTGCCGGATTATGTCACTTAACCAGCTAATCTTGATGTAGGTTGCCCAAAGTGTGGAGAGTTTAACTGGCGTTGGCTTTTTAGGCACACGTTGTAAATGCCAGTTCTAAATAATTATTGACGGAATTAACCCAAAGTCACATACTACAGAAAATAATGAATGGATGATATAATATGTGTTCAATATTTATGTATAAATATACCCTTATATATGTATACTTTTTAAAATTTCGATGTTCGTAAATATTCAGGCATCGGCTCAAGACCTGTATTGAGGACCCAAGACATATTTTTTAAATCTTATTTTTTTTGTTTGTTTTTTATAAACCTTTATTTATAAATTTTAACATTTACAAACAGTTGAGAAATAATAATCAAAGTGAGTACAAAAAAACAGTACAAAAACATTAGAAAACAGCGCCAGGGGGTTGTAAATTAGTGGTAACTAAAATAGAATGCAAAATATATAAATATACCCTTATACATGTATACTCTCGATGTTCGTAAATATTCAGGCATCGGCTCAAGACCTGTATTGAGGACCCAAGAGATTTTTTTTTTAATATTTATGTGTTGTTTTTTTTATAAACCTTTATTTATACATTTTAACATTACAAACAGTTGAAAAATAATCATCGAAGTGAGTACAAAAAAACAGTACAAAACAGCGCCAGGGGGTTGTGAATTCAAAGTAACTAAAATAGAATGCTAAATATATATATATAAATATACTCTTATGTATACTCTTTTAATTTCGATGTTCGTAAATATCCAGGCATCGGCTCAATTTTTTTTTACAAACCTTTATTTATAAATTTCAACATTTACAAACAGTTGAGAAATAATAATCAAAGTGAGTACAAAAAAACAGTACAAAAACAGTACAAAACAGCGCCAGGGGGTTGTAAATTCAAAGTAACTAAAATACAATGCAAAATATATAAATATACCCTTATATACTCTTTTAATGTTGATGTTCGTAAATATTCAGGCATCGGCTCAAGACCTGTATTGAGGACCCAAAAGATTTTTTTAAAAATATTTATTTGTTGTTTTTTTATAAACCTTTATTTATAAATTTCAACATTTACAAACAGTTGAAAAATAATCATCAAAGTGAGTACAAAAAACAGTACACAACAGCGCCAGGGGGTTGTAATTTCAAAGTAACTAAAATAGAATACAAAATATATATATATAAATATACCCTTATGTATACTCTTTTAATTTCGATGCTCGTAAATATCCAGGCATCGGCTCAATTTTTTTTTACAAACCTTTATTTATAAATTTCAACATTTACAAACAGTTGAGAAATAATAATCAAAGTGAGTACAAAAAAACAGTACAAAAACAGTACAAAACAGCGCCAGGGGGTTGTAAATTCAAAGTAACTAAAATACAATGCAAAATATATAAATATACCCTTATATACTCTTTTAATGTTGATGTTCGTAAATATTCAGGCATCGGCTCAAGACCTGTATTGAGGACCCAAAAGATTTTTTTAAAAATATTTATTTGTTGTTTTTTTATAAACCTTTATTTATAAATTTCAACATTTACAAACAGTTGAAAAATAATAATCAAAGTGAGTACAAAAAAACAGTACAAAAACAGTACAAAACAGCGCCAGGGGGTTGTAAATTCAAAGTAACTAAAATAGAAGGCAAAATATATAAATATACCCTTATACATGTATACTCTTGATGTTCGTAAATATTCAGGCATCGGCTCAAGACCTGTATTGAGGACCCAAGAGATTTTTTTTTTTAATATTTATTTGTTGGTTTTTTATAAACCTTTATTCATAAATTTCAACATTTACAAACAGTTGAAAAATAATCATCAAAGTGAGTACAAAAAAACAGTACAAAACAGCGCCAGGGGGTTGTAAATTCAAAGTAACTAAAATAGAATGCTAAATATATTTATATATAAATATACTCTTATGTATACTCTTTTAATTTCGATGTTCGTAAATATCCAGGCATCGGCTCAATTTTTTTTTACAAACCTTTATTTATAAATTTCAACATTTACAAACAGTTGAAAAATAATAATCAAAGTGAGTACAAAAAAACAGTACAAAAACAGTACAAAACAGCGCCAGGGGGTTGTAAATTCAAAGTAACTAAAATAGAATGCAAAATATATAAATATACCCTTATATACTCTTTTAATGTTGATGTTCGTAAATATTCAGGCATCGGCTCAAGACTTGTATTGAGGACCCAAGAGATTTTTAAAAAAATATTTATTTGTTGTTTTTTTTATAAACCTTTATTTATAAATTTCAACATTTACAAACAGTTGAAAAATAATCATCAAAGTGAGTACAAAAAACAGTACACAACAGCGCCAGGGGGTTGTAATTTCAAAGTAACTAAAATAGAATACAAAATATATATATATAAATATACCCTTATGTATACTCTTTTAATTTCGATGCTCGTAAATATCCAGGCATCGGCTCAATTTTTTTTTACAAACCTTTATTTATAAATTTCAACATTTACAAACAGTTGAGAAATAATAATCAAAGTGAGTACAAAAAAACAGTACAAAAACAGTACAAAACAGCGCCAGGGGGTTGTAAATTCAAAGTAACTAAAATAGAAGGCAAAATATATAAATATACCCTTATACATGTATACTCTCGATGTTCGTAAATATTCAGGCATCGGCTCAAGACCTGTATTGAGGACCCAAGAGATTTTTTTTTTTAATATTTATTTGTTGGTTTTTTATAAACCTTTATTTATAAATTTCAACATTTACAAACAGTTGAAAAATAATCATCAAAGTGAGTACAAAAAAACAGTACAAAACAGCGCCAGGGGGTTGTAAATTCAAAGTAACTAAAATAGAATGCTAAATATATTTATATATAAATATACTCTTATGTATACTCTTTTAATTTCGATATTCGTAAATATCCAGGCATCGGCTCAATTTTTTTTATAAACCTTTATTTATAAATTTCAACATTTACAAACAGTTGAGAAATAATAATCAAAGTAAGTACAAAAAAACAGTACAAAAACAGTACAAAACAGCGCCAGGGGGTTGTAAATTCAAAGTAACTAAAATAGAATGCAAAATATATAAATATACCCTTATACATGTATACTCTCGATGTTCGTAAATATTCAGGCATCGGCTCAAGACCTGTATTGAGGACCCAAGAGATTTTTTTTAAAATATTTATTTGTTGGTTTTTTATAAACCTTTATTCATAAATTTCAACATTTACAAACAGTTGAAAAATAATCATCAAAGTGAGTACAAAAAAACAGTACAAAACAGCGCCAGGGGGTTGTAAATTCAAAGTAACTAAAATAGAATGCTAAATATATTTATATATAAATATACTCTTATGTATACTCTTTTAATTTCGATGTTCGTAAATATCCAGGCATCGGCTCAATTTTTTTTTACAAACCTTTATTTATAAATTTCAACATTTACAAACAGTTGAAAAATAATAATCAAAGTGAGTACAAAAAAACAGTACAAAAACAGTACAAAACAGCGCCAGGGGGTTGTAAATTCAAAGTAACTAAAATAGAATGCAAAATATATAAATATACCCTTATATACTCTTTTAATGTTGATGTTCGTAAATATTCAGGCATCGGCTCAAGACCTGTATTGAGGACCCAAGAGATTTTTAAAAAAATATTTATTTGTTGTTTTTTTATAAACCTTTATTTATAAATTTCAACATTTACAAACAGTTGAAAAATAATCATCAAAGTGAGTACAAAAAACAGTACACAACAGCGCCAGGGGGTTGTAATTTCAAAGTAACTAAAATAGAATACAAAATATATATATATAAATATACCCTTATGTATACTCTTTTAATTTCGATGCTCGTAAATATCCAGGCATCGGCTCAATTTTTTTTTACAAACCTTTATTTATAAATTTCAACATTTACAAACAGTTGAGAAATAATAATCAAAGTGAGTACAAAAAAACAGTACAAAAACAGTACAAAACAGCGCCAGGGGGTTGTAAATTCAAAGTAACTAAAATAGAAGGCAAAATATATAAATATACCCTTATACATGTATACTCTCGATGTTCGTAAATATTCAGGCATCGGCTCAAGACCTGTATTGAGGACCCAAGAGATTTTTTTTTTAAATATTTATTTGTTGGTTTTTTATAAACCTTTATTTATAAATTTCAACATTTACAAACAGTTGAAAAATAATCATCAAAGTGAGTACAAAAAAACAGTACAAAACAGCGCCAGGGGGTTGTAAATTCAAAGTAACTAAAATAGAATGCTAAATATATTTATATATAAATATACTCTTATGTATACTCTTTTAATTTCGATATTCGTAAATATCCAGGCATCGGCTCAATTTTTTTTATAAACCTTTATTTATAAATTTCAACATTTACAAACAGTTGAGAAATAATAATCAAAGTGAGTACAAAAAAACAGTACAAAACAGCGCCAGGGGGTTGTAAATTCAAAGTAACTAAAATAGAATGCAAAATATATAAATATACCCTTATACATGTATACTCTCGATGTTCGTAAATATTCAGGCATCGGCTCAAGACCTGTATTGAGGACCCAAGAGATTTTTTTTTAAATATTTATTTGTTGGTTTTTTATAAACCTTTATTTATAAATTTCAACATTTACAAACAGTTGAAAAATAATCATCAAAGTGAGTAAAAAAAACAGTACAAAACAGCGCCAGGGGGTTGTAAATTCAAAGTAACTAAAATAGAATGCAATATATATATATATATATATATATATATATTTTATATATATATATATATATATATATTTTATATATATATATATATATATATATATATATATAGATATATATATATATATATATATATAAATTTATTTATATATATATATATATATATATATATATATATATATATATATATATATATATATATATATATATATATATATATATATATATATATATATATATATATATATATATATATATATATATATATATATATACATAGATTGCCACCCCTCCACCCCCCTTGTTTGTTGTGTATATTTATTAATATATGCACATGTATTAATATCATATTGATATATATAAATTGATGTAGGACAATTCTACTTCCATAATGGCAGGACCCCAGAGATCGTAAACAACATCAAGTCCCACTCCGGTCCAAAAGATGGCGCTCATGTGCACCCAAGGTCGATGGACGAGTGTCAGTTTACCAAAAAAGAAGAAAACAGAGGGCGGAGCTTCATGACCGGCGATGCGGAAAGACACTCGGCTCCGATAGGCTGAGTTTGTACGGCTCCAGTATCATCCGTCGTGATTGGTCGGAAGTCAGCGCTCGAACGTTAGCGCGTGCGCACTAGGGCGGCGCGGGAATTCAAATTTGAACAGGAGCTTTTTATTTTTTTTCTCCATTTCCCAGAGGACGACCGAGCTTAAAGAAGACAAGTTGACTTCTCCTTTTATGCACTTCTCACTTCTCGCTGCTTCCAACACTTCATTTAGTTGCGCTCCGAATGGATCCTTTTACGGAGGTGAGTACATTAACTTCTATTACTTTGACAGTATACGTCCAATTTCTGCAACAAACCTCTTTACAGTACATTATGAATGCATTTGTTTGTATATTTCTACTTTTAAAACCTCTCAAAACATGACATGGTAATAAATAAGTGACAAAGGACAAAACCTAAATGGAATACTTAACTTTAAACTGTAACGCAAAACTAAATCATTCAAGACTAAAAACCAGAAATGATGATTTTTACAATTAGACATCCCTGGTCTTATTTTTATATTATTCTGTAAAGGAGCATGAAGAGGACAGATATTATGAGGAGGGTCTTTTATCAAATTTAAAATGTTCTTTAATTACATCTGTGCTTGAAGCCATCACATTCCTAAGTGACACATTGGAGCTGATGTCACGTGACTCATACAGTACATCCGGGAAGTCTTCGTTTTTGTCCTCAAAATTCTACACACAACACCCTATAATGTAAAAACGTTTTTTTTTTTTTTTTTCAAATGTATTAAAAACACAACAATGACATGCACATGCAGTCGTGGTCAAAAGTGTACATACACTTGTAAAGAACATGATGTCATGGCTGTCTTGAGCAGGGGTCACCAACGCGGTGCCCGCGGGCACCAGGTAGCCCGTAAGGACCAGATGAGTAGCCCGCTGGCCTGTTCTAAAAATAGCTCAAATAGCAGCACTTACCAGTGAGCTGCCTCTATTTTTTAAATTGTATTTATTTACTAGCAAGCTGGTCTCGCTTTGCTCGACATTTTTAATTCTAGGAGAGACAAAACTCAAATAGAATTTGAAAATCCAAGAAAATATTTTAAAGACTTGGTCTTCACTTGTTTAAATAAATTCATTCATTTTTTTACTTTGCTTCTTATAACTTTCAGAAAGACAATTTTAGAGAAAAAATACAACCTTAAAAAGGATTTTAGGATTTTTAAACACATATACCTTTTTACCTTTTAAATTCCTTCCTCTTAGTGCCTGTGGTCAAGGCTCATATCGTTCAGTTTCGCTCCCACACCAACGGCACAACATCATTTTTACTTCATAAAATAGATTTACTGGTAGTAAGTAAGATACCAAAAGTTCGGAAATTGACACCTAGCCCATTTTGTGTAATCGGTGTTGAAAGCCGGTACTATTTTTCAGTGAGGCGCAGTGATATCTAGTGGGGAGTGGCGCGGTTTTGGTCACATGGACCAATCAGGTAGCAGCTTTATTCTAACAACATACCTGCTATGGCGACGACAACATCCGAGAGTGAAGAGGAACGAAAGACCTCAAAAGTTAGAAAAAAAGTGCGTAAAGAGGAAAATAAAAGATGCTATATGCATCTTTCATCTGTGAACAATGAGGACGTCCAGCACTTCACTCGGACACGGTGGGACACATACAGAAACTATTTAAAACAGTGGCTTTGTCTGCAAGACCAGAACAAGCATCTGGCAGAAATCTATAAACATTGCTCGGATGTAGATTTTGACGCTATTCCTGACGACGCTGGGTTTCACGCAACATGCTACCGACGTTTTACAGATAAATCTGCATTGTTTTATGCCGAGAAAAGGACCGCACGGGCGGTGGGAGAACCATCTGCAGCCGCAGGTCAGTCAGCAGGCACGTCTGAAACTCCCCGAAAGAAACTTCGATCTCGTTCAGGTTTGCCCGTTGCTTCTGCCGGCCCCGTCCTGCCAGCCATCTGTATAATTTGTCAAAAAGTGGAAAAGTACACTCGTGTGGGAGGAAAACGCCAGAGGGATCAACTCACACAAGCAGAAACCGTGTCGGCAGGTATGTGACACACACACACACACACACACACTCACACACACACACACACACACACACACACACACACACACACACACACACACACACACACACACACACACACACACACACACACACACACACACACACTCACACACACACACACACACACACACACACACACACACACACACACACACACACACACACACACACACACACACACACACACACACACACACACACACACGTGTGTGAATCTATAGTAATAATGTTACAGTACATAGCGTAGGATTGAAAGAATGTGTTGTTACTTTGTAATAACCAAATGGACCATTTATACACTGTCAGAGTTAAGGGGAGACCTTGGAATTTAAAAGTTTGAGAACCACTGGCCTAGAAAAGGAAGCCCCACCCATCCCCCCATATACCTTCACACCACAGCCCCAATCTCTCTCTCCCCCCCACACACACACACACACACACACACACACACACCCCTGGACTGATTTACACATCACAACCCCCACCCCTCCCCCCGCACACCTTCACACCTCACCCCTCATCCCTGAACTGACTGAACTGTGACCACTACCCACATCCCTGCTGTGACTTCATGTCACCTCCACTGCTGCTACAATAATTGAAGAATGCATAGTGCACTTTATACATCATCATTGTCATATCATCCATTATCATCTTCACTGTGAACTGAATGTGCAATACTGCTTCTGTCTACTCATGCCCACTATAGATCTGTTGTAAGATCCACACTTTAATTTACTTTATCTTATTTCTTTATTTTTGTTTCTTATTTTATTTTATTATATTTATTAGTATTAAACATCCTTAGCATTTACATTTTTAGTAAGTTTATTGTAAGTGTGCAATATAGTTTAAGTTTATTCTTGTTTAATTTTTATATTCTGTGATTCTTTATTTAGCTTAAGTTTATATTTATATTTATATTTTGTGAATTTGCAAGGGGGACCAGCAAAATAAGCTTTTCATTGTGCAGTGTGACTGTCTGTTTATCTGTGCATATGACAATAGATATCTTGAATCTTGGAATGTTTAGCTGGGAGTTCAGCAGCTCACATCACAGAGTCGTAAATCACAGGGTCATAAATACCTCTCCAACCCCCCACTCAAGACACACACACACACACACACTTTTTTACTTGTAAATCTCTGATTTTGCCAATAAAGCTTATTCTAATTATTTTTCTTTTAAAGGCCAGTTGCTGAAGGCAGCTGAGATTAAGAAAGATGCTGCCATTCTTCTGCACATCAACGACAAAGACTGTGTTGCTATAGAGGTCCGGTACCACAAAATCAGTCGACATTTTTGCCCCCATCAAGGCTCAAAAACTGAAGACCTTTAGTGACCAGGCAAAAACAAAGACAAAATCTGCAGCAGCCAAAGATGTCATTCTGCGTGCAGACAAGAAACTTTTCTCCAGGCTACTCATTATTGGTCAAAGTAGAAAGGTAGACCTGAGGCAAATTCTGTCCTACTCCTTGGGAACGGTTTCATATCCCTTAGCCAGTACTGATGGGTCACTTGCTAAAACAGACAAATCTGCCTTGATGAATATATTGGAGAACAAAGACAAAGACTGCTTAGTTCAGCAAGTTCCGTCAGATGGAGCTATTCTCTTCGATGGCATGGCAGTCATTCAAGCCATGCATTCCAAACCAGCTACCTTTGGAGAGTTGGCTGACAACTTACTCCAGTACGTGGTCAAGATAGCTCTGCAGCACAAGTGTACAAGGATAGACTTTGTCATTGACCAGTATCCAGAAATCAGTATTAAAAACCTAGAGCGGTCACGGAGAGCTGAGGGTGGTACACAACAGGTGCAGATCTATGGACGGGATCAGAAGGCACCCACACAGTGGAAAAAGTTTCTATCTAATGGGACCAACAAAGCAGCACTGGCAGAATTCCTCTTTGTTGCATGGCGAGATGCTGATCTCACCATTTTGGGCAGGGACTTCAGCTTGTACATAGCACATGGAGAACTGTGTCACTGTGTTACTGTGAAAGAGGGTTCACAAACTGTCAGTGCTGTTCACGAACTGACATGTGACCATGAGGAATGTGACACTAGGGTGTTTTTACATGCACAGCATGCTGCACAAGAACATCAAACTGTTGTCATCAAAAGCCCTGACACTGATGTGGCAGTGATTGCTGTAAGTCTTCAAAGAGCTTTACAGTGTAGCTTGTATTTTTTCACGGGAGTAGGCAACAGAACGAGGATCATAGACGTGGCTAAGGTGGCAGCAGCTCTTGGCAACAGTGTTTGTTCTGCACTCATTGGCATCCATACCTTCACAGGTTGTGACTCGACCAGTGCCTTTCATGGCAAGGGCAAAAGGAAGACATTTTCTCTTGCTTGTCAGAAAGACGAATACCTGACTGCGTTCTCAAATCTGGGCAGCAGTTTTAACCTTGACCAGTCTACGTTCAAAACACTGAGCAAATATGTGTGCCACCTGTATGGACAGGCATCTGCCAAAGACGTGAACGATGCAAGATACAAAGCATTCTGTATGGCATCGTCAGCTTTGCCAGAACTGTCCATTCCCCCAACAAGTGATGCCCTCCACCAACACTGCAAAAGGGCAAACTACCAAGCAGCAGTAATGCGACATTCCCTGACTGGTATGATGTGTGCCCCTTCACCCATTGGCAATGGATGGTACATTGAGGATGGGGAGTTAACAGTAAGATGGATGACTAGAAATCCTGCCCCAGATAGTGTGCTGCAGGTAGTCCACTGTGGTTGCAAGACAAGCAAATGTGAAACAGAAAGATGTTCATGTATGTCTGCAAAAATGTCTTGTACTGATTTATGTCACTGCCAGAACTGTGGAAATGTTTCAAAGGAAACAGAAGAAAGAGGTGCATGGGATGATGACACAGATGAAAGTGATATTGATGAGTAATTACGCACCATGTCACCATGTAAAATTTGCCACTTTTGTTTCTTTATCAAGATGTTTGATTATCGAGATGCCACACTGCCATTTTAACGGTAAAGCTTAAATAATGTCTGTATTACCTTTTTTTTCAAATTTGTTTTGGTCTTTTGTGTGTGTTTGTGTGTGTGTGTGTGTGTGTGGGGGGGGGGGGGTATAAATGACACATGCTGTGAAACAATTTGCTACTTTAATAAATATTTATCATATTTTATACCAATTTGGGCCTTTACTGCATCTATTTTAATCTTGTCCATTTTTGCCTTATTCCAGTTTTGGGGTGCATGGTAATATTTTGCTAGATTTTAAGCCACTTTTGGCCACGGTGTGTTACTTCTTTTGTACCTTTGATTACATAGAAGGTTGTGACATTTTTTTAATGTATGATACATAAGCTTTTAGCTAAATTTAATAAGTGTGTGCTTCATTGTGCTGGGGCAAATCACTTCAGTTGAATCGTTTTTTAAGAAATTTGCTACATTTCATGATCTAAATTCACATATGAGTATACTAAGGCACCAATATTTGTTTCAGATGTTAGGTATATGTATTTATGATATTTGAGAAAGATTTTGTGTTGCCAAAATGAATAAGACATATTTTACAAGCCAAAACTGCAGCACAAGATTTTCGTTTTTTGTGATTTACCTCTATATACATTTCTGGCTTGTGACAAAATTTGGCTAGGTATCATGTTCTGAACTTTTAACCCAAAGTCCAGAAGGGTATTATCTATGCAAAAATGCATTGAACAAGTTGTGCTTAGACGTGGGAGCGAAATTCATTTTCTAGGCACTTTTTCTCATGTCAGCTCACCGTCTATCTTCTTTCCTGACAATTTAAATCAATGTTCAAGTCATTTTTTTTATTTTTTATTATAAAGAATAATTAATACATTTTAATTTAATTCTTCATTTTAGCTTCTGTTTTTTCGACAAAGAATATTTGTGAAATATTTCTTCAAACTTATTATGATTAAAATTCAAAAAAATTATTCTGGCAAATCTAGAAAAATCTGTCGAATCAAATTTAAATCTTATTTCAAAGTATTTTGAATTTCTTTTAAAATTTTTGTTCTGGAAAATCTAGAAGAAATAATGATTTGTCTTTGTTAGAAATATAGCTTGGTCCATCCATCCATCCATCCATTTTCTACCGCTTATTCCCTTTGGGGGCGCTGGAGCCTATCTCAGCTACTATTGGGCGGAAGGCGGGGTACACCCTGGACAAGTCGCCACCTCATCGCTTGGTCCAATTTGTTATATATTCTAACAAAGTGTAGATTGGATTTTAACCTATTTAAAACATGTCATAAAAATTCTAAAATTCATCTTAATCAGGAAAAATTACTAATGATGTTCCATAAATTATTTTTTTAAATTTTTTCAAAAAGATTCGAATTAGCTAGTTTTTCTCTTCTTTTTTTCGGTTGAATTTTGAATTTTAAAGAGTCGAAATTGAAGATAAACTATGTGTAAAAATTTAATAGTCATTTTTTTTCGTGTTTTCTCCTCTTTTAAACCGTTCAATTAAGTGTAAATATCATTAATTATTAATAATAACATAGAGTTAAAGGTAAATTGAGCAAATTGGCTATTTCTGGCAATTTATTTAAGTGTGTATCAAACTGGTAGCCCTTCGCATTAATCACTACCCAAGAAGTAGCTCTTGCTTTCAAAAAGGTTGCTGACCCCTGGTCTTGAGTTTCCAATCATTTCTACAACTTTTATTTTTTTGTGATAGAGCAGACCTGGGCAAATTAAGGCCCGGGGGCCAGTTGCGGCCCGCGGGTCATTTTTTAACGGCCCATTTTAAAATACGATTAAAAAAATTAAAAACATAAAAAGTGGTATAAAAGAGCAAACAGGTGAAATGTAACAAAAACATGTTGCAATGTTTACTCTAATAACACAAAGCTGCCATGCAGGCTGTTTCTTTCTTTAAAAGAAAATAATGAATGAAAATCAATCTTATTATGAATTATTGACCTATCCAAGGCTCCATTTACGTCACATTAAATATTGCACTTTGAGATATTTTTGGGGGAAAATGTTGCATATTTTGTTTGCCATATAAAGAATTGAGCTGTCTTTTTTTTTTTTAAAGAAGGGCCTAAAACGAACAAACAAAAATACAACTTATAATTGACGGATAGATCTGGGGCCGTACTTATCAAGCTTCTTAGAGTGCCATTTTACACTTAAGTCCTGAGAATTTGCGAAATTTAGTCCTACTCTCAAACTTAAGAATAAAAGCTTTTTATCAACGTTCTTAAGTCTAAGAATCACTCCTACTCTCCACCATATTTAAGAGACCTTCAGAGGTGTCTTAAGTGGTTAGGAGTTGCCAGCAGGGGATGGCACTGAGGCGAGAGAGACGTGCGCGAACGTTCAGGGAACGGAACAATGTTTTTTGTTTTTTTTGATGACGAGCAGCTGATTAAACGGTATCGTTTAGACAGAGCGGATATTATTTTTGTCACAGATTTAATACTTTTCGATTCCTTGTTGATTTCTGCATGTGTCTGCAGTGGGCTAGTATATATAGAGCCACCCACACCAGTTTCAAATTAGTTGCCTAATTAATGAATTGGAAAGAAAATGTTATGACAGTAGCGTATGTGTGGCCCTTTAATAGGTGACAGCATGTGAGGTGAGTGACGTCAGTGAGTGTGTGGGCGATAGAAGAGAGGGAGCGGTAGCGTGAGTGCCGGCGGGGACTAGTTTGTTTTGTATTATTTTGTAGTTTATTGTCCAAATATACACTCCCATTGTCCACTTAAATATTTCCAAGATATTTCTTTATTCTTAGACAAGGGATTCCCTTCCGTGATTGGTCATTTCTATGGACACAGAAATGACGTCACCTAAAATTCCGTTTACGGCACATAGTAATGTCGTAATTCAGCTCTGAGTGTGACACTTAAGATTCAGTCCTACACTTCGCTGAAAGTGTGAGTAAGACGCTCGATAACTAACTTTTAAGTGCAGCTTTCAGCGAAGAATTTATTTACTCTTAAGTCAACTCTTAGCAGACTTCTTAGGAGTCATTCTAAGAAGCTTGATAAGTACGGCCCCTGAAGTTGATCTCGAGATTATTGTGTTAAAAGTAAACAGCAAAAAAAATGTATATTTTATTTTTTAACACTTTAATGAGTAGGACCCTTTTGGTTCATCGCTCACAAAATAATAATGAATTAAAATCAATGGTGTTATGAGTTATCGACCTTTTTTAAGGCTCCAATTATTATATAATCTAAAATATTCCACTTAAAAATGTTATCGGGTGAAAATATTGCATATTTTGTGTTTTGTCCATAAAAAAACAGGGTTTTCTTTGACAAAAAGAGCATACGACTTAAATCTTTAAAAATGTATATTGACAGACAGACCTAATGTTGATCTATGGATTTAAAACTTGAAAACTCTAGCAGGACCGATAATCAGTGTTTTCTTACCGTTAAGATGTAAAAAGTTAGTGGACATAATTTCATTTAGACACGCCTCCAGATGACTGGCGTGTTGGTCAGCTTTGGGGGCATGTAGAGTTGGGTGTCATCAGCATAACAGTGAAAGCTAACAGCGTATTTGCGTATGATGTCACCTAGCGACAGCATGTAGATACTGAAGAGTGCAGGGCCATAAAGAGTCAAACAAATCTGTGTATTTTACCAGTTTTTAACAGAACAAAACTGGCAGCTTCGTTGTTAGACTTTTATTGTAAAATATATGGTATTTTACAACATATTACTGTAAATAGAAATACAGTACCACTGTTTAATTTAATTTGGGCAACTAGGCTGCCAGTTTTTTACCATAATAAAATGTATTACCATGAAATCATCAACCGTGGATTTTACAGTAAAAGAAAAAAACCTGACAGCTCAGTCGACTTAAATTTACTGTAAAAAAAACAAACACGGGTCCCTAAATTTTACAGTAAAATCTATTGGTCATTTTTATAGTGTACAATTTGATGGCTAACTTGCTTCGAAATCATAAGTTACGCAGATATTTCAGTATTTATTTGGATTTTGACCAAAAAAGTTAGATAATATGTGTTGCAATATTGGACAATATTTTTTTCCCCTGTCAAACTAGAAAAAACACCTAATACATTTTTATTAATAAAGAAAATATAAGGTATTTTATTGACACTAATTATTTCCAGAGTAAAACAAATCTGTGTATTTTACCAGTTTTTAACAGAACAAAACTGGCAGCTTCATTGTTAGACTTTTATTGTAAAATACATAGTATTTTACAACATATTACTGCAAATAGAAATACAGTACCGCTGTTTAATTTAATTTTGGCAACTAGGCTGCCAGTTTTTTACCATAATAAAATGTATTACCACAAAATCATCAACCGTGGATTTTACAGTAAAAGAAAAAAACCTGACAGCTCAGTCGACTTAAATTTACTGTAAAAAAACAAACACGGGTCCCTAAATTTTACGGTAAAATCTATTGGTCATTTTTATAGTGTACAATTTGATGGCTAACTTGCTTCGAAATCATAAGTTACGCAGATATTTCAGTATTTATTTGGATTTTGACAAAAAAAGTTAGAATATGTGTTGCAATATTGGACAATATTTTTTTCCCCTGTCAAACTAGAAAAAACACCTAACACATTTTTATTACGAAAGTAAAGAAAGAAAATATAAGGTATTTTATTGACACTAATTATTTCCAGAGTAAAACAAATCTGTGTATTTTACCAGTTTTTAACAGAACAAAACTGGCAGCTTCGTTGTTAGACTTTTATTGTAAAATATATGGTATTTTACAACATATTACTGCAAATAGAAATACAGTACCGCTGTTTAATTTAATTTTGGCAACTAGGCTGCCAGTTTTTTACCATAATAAAATGTATTACCATAAAATCATCAACCGTGGATTTTACAGTAAAAGAAAAAAACCTGACAGCTCAGTCGACTTAAATTTACTGTAAAAAAAACAAACACGGGTCCCTAAATTTTACGGTCAAATCTATTGGTCATTTTTATAGTGTACAATTTGATGGCTAACTTGCTTCGAAATCCTAAGTTACGCAGATATTTCAGTATTTATTTGGATTTTGACCCAAAAAGTTAGAATATGTGTTGCAATATTGGACAATATTTTTTCCCCTGTCAAACTAGAAAAAACACCTAATACATTTTTATTAATAAAGTAAATAAAGAAAATATAAGGTATTTTATTGACACTAATTATTTCCAGGCTTTTGCGGGCCATATAAAATGACGTGGAGGGCCAGATCTGGCCCGCGGGCTTTGAGTTTGACACCTGTGTTATCTCACCATATGAAATATAACTTACTTCACTCATTATTATTGATTTATTTTTAATGTTATTACTTATGGAGTACATTGGAAATAAATCGAGAACAGGAAGTGAACAAAAGTTGTCACCGGTAACTTTTTTGACGAGCGAACAAACTGTCACACGATTGCATAAGCTCCTGGCGGAGGTAATGGAAGGTTTGCTGGAAAAGATTGAACATGTAATTTGATCTTTTCACTTAAGTATAAAAGGCGTCCAAATGCTTGAACCCACACAGAAACTGTTGGAGCGGACTCGTGCTCGCAGAGAAAACCTCCAGAAAAAACTAGCTGAGCGACCAAATGCAGCCAAGGTGGTGAAAAGAGGCAGAGAGCCTCTGATTGACAACAACGCTGTGATTGGTCAGCCAGTCGCTCCCAAAGGTCGGTCCCTCCTCCACGCTTCACCACGCTGACGTTTGAATTGGTCTAAGTTCCTCTCCTTTCTTCCACAGCGGCCTCCACCAAACCGTCTCCGTCCAAGCGCAGGTGCTCGGCGGAGAATGTCGAGCCGGCGGCGCGAGAGCAGGACGGGGGCGTGGCCTCTGCGCTCCAGGACCATCCGCCCTCGGACCGCAAGCCTCCACCTGTGCCCACAGGTGAGCCAGCAGGGAGGAAGGAGGAGACTCCAGGTGTGGAGTCTGACGAGGCGGCGGAGCTTCCTCAAAGTCCAAAGAGCAGCGAGGAACCAGAAGAAGACTCTGCTGCCGCTGGCATGAAGTCTCGTCTGCAGAGGCTTGCTGAGCAGAGGAAGGGCTGGGACGGCAGTAACGGTAACTTTCTATACGTGAATACTGCACATCTATCTCCTTTACCGACTCACTTTGTGTCATTGTTTGGTTGGCAAATGTTAAGGTGGTATTATTAAATAGGTGTGTAATTGTTTTGTTGTCAAATGTTAAGGTGGTATTATTAAATAGATGTATAATTGTTTGGTTGTCAAATGTTAAGGTGGTATTATTAAATAGGTGTGTAATTGTTTGGTTGTCAAATGTTAAGGTGGTATTATTAAATAAGTGTGTAATTGTTTGGTTGTCATATGTTAAGGTGGTATTATTAAATAGGTGTATAATTGTTTTGTTAAATGTTAAGGTGGTATTATTAAATACTGTAATTGTTTGGTTGTCAAATGTTAAGGTGGTATTATTAAATAGGTGTATAATTGTTTGGTTGTCAAATGTTAAGGTGGTATTATTAAATAGGTGTGTAATTGTTTGGTTGTCAAATGTTAAGGTGGTATTTTAAATAGGTGTGTAATTGTCAAATATTAAGGTGGTATTACTAAATAAGTGTAATTGTTTGGTTGTCAAATGTTAAGGTGGTATTATTAAATAAGTGTGTAATTGTTTGGTTGTCAAATGTTAAGGTGGTATTATTAAATAGGTGTGTAATTGTCAAATATTAAGGTGGTATTATTAAATAAGTGTAATTTTTGGTTGTCAAATGTTGAGGTGGTATTATTAAATAAGTGTGTAATTGTTTGGTTGTCAAATGTTAAGGTGTTATTATTAAATAGATGTATAATTGTTTGGTTGTCAAATGTTAAGGTGGTATTAAATAGGTGTGTAATTGTTTATTTGTAAAATGTTAAGGTAGTATTATTAAATAGGTGTATAATTGTTTATTTGTCAAATGTTAAGGTGGTATTATTAAATAGGTGTGTAATTTTTTTGTTGTCAAATGTTAAGGTGGTATTAAATAGGTGTGTAATTGTTTATTTGTAAAATGTTAAGGTAGTATTATTAAATAGGTGTATAATTGTTTATTTGTCAAATGTTAAGGTAGTATTATTAAATAGGTGTGTAATTGTTTTGTTGTCAAATGTTAAGGTGGTATTATTAAATAAGTGTATAATTGTTTGGTTGTCAAATGTTAAGGTGGTATTATTAAATAGGTGTGTAATTGTTTTTTTGTAAAATGTTAAGGTGGTATTATTAAATAGGTGTGTAATTGTTTGGTTGTCAAATGTTAAGGTGGTATTATTAAATAGGTGTATAATTGTTTATTTGTCAAATGTTAAGGTAGTATTATTAAATAGGTGTGTAATTGTTTTGTTGTCAAATGTTAAGGTGGTATTATTAAATAAGTGTATAATTGTTTGGTTGTCAAATGTTAAGGTGGTATTATTAAATAGGTGTGTAATTGTCAAATATTAAGGTGGTATTATTAAATAAGTGTAATTTTTGGTTGTCAAATGTTAAGGTGGTATTATTAAATAGGTGTGTAATTGTCAAATATTAAGGTGGTATTATTAAATAAGTGTAATTTTTGGTTGTCAAATGTTAAGGTTGTATTATTAAATAGGTGTATAATTGTTTATTTGTCAAATGTTAAGGTAATATTATTAAATAGGTGTGTAATTGTTTTGTTGTCAAATGTTAAGGTGGTATTATTAAAAAAGTGTATAATTGTTTGGTTGTCAAATGTTAAGGTGGTATTATTAAATAGGTGTGTAATTGTCAAATATTAAGGTGGTATTATTAAATAAGTGTAATTTTTGGTTGTCAAATGTTAAGGTGGTATTATTAAATAGGTGTGTAATTGTTTTGTTGTCAAATGTTAAGGTGGTATTATTAAATAAGTGTATAATTGTTTGGTTGTCAAATGTTAAGGTGGTATTATTAAATAGGTGTGTAATTGTCAAATATTAAGGTGGTATTATTAAATAAGTGTAATTTTTGGTTGTCAAATGTTAAGGTGGTATTATTAAATAAGTGTAATTTTTGGTTGTCAAATGTTAAGGTGGTATTATTAAATAAGTGTGTAATTGTTTGGTTGTCAAATGTTAAGGTGGTATTATTAAATAGGTGTGTAATTGTCAAATATTAAGGTGGTATTATTAAATAAGTGTAATTTTTGGTTGTCAAATGTTAAGGTGGTATTATTAAATAAGTGTAATTTTTGGTTGTCAAATGTTAAGGTGGTATTATTAAATAAGTGTGTAATTGTTTGGTTGTCAAATGTTAAGGTGGTATTATTAAATAGGTGTATAATTGTTTATTTGTCAAATGTTAAGGTGGTATTATTAAATAGGTGTGTAATTGTTTGGTTGTCAAATGTTAAGGTGGTATTATTAAATAGGTGTGTAATTGTTTGGTTGTCAAATGTTAAGGTGGTATTATTACATAAGTGTGTGATTGTCAAATATTAAGGTGGTATTATTAAATAAGTGTAATTGTTTGGTTGTCAAATGTTAAGGTGGTATTATTAAATAAGTGTGTAATTGTTTGGTTGTCAAATGTTAAGGTGGTATTATTAAATAGGTGTGTGATTGTCAAATATTAAGGTGGTATTATTAAATAAGTGTAATTGTTTGGTTGTCAAATGTTAAGGTGGTATTATTAAATAAGTGTGTAATTGTTTGGTTGTCAAATGTTAAGGTGGTATTATTAAATAAGTGTGTAATTGTCAAATGTTAAGGTGGTATTATTAAATAGGTGTGTAATTGTCAAATATTAAGGTGGTATTATTAAATAAGTGTGTAATTGTTTGGTTGTCAAATGTTAAGGTGGTATTATTACATAAGTGTGTAATTGTTTGGTGTCAAATGTTAAGGTGGTATTATTAAATAGGTGTATAATTGTTTGGTAGTCAAATGTTAAGGTGGTATTATTAAATAGGTGTGTAATTGTTTGGTTGTCAAATGTTAAGGTGGTATTATTACATAAGTGTGTGATTGTCAAATATTAAGGTGGTATTATTAAATAAGTGTAATTGTTTGGTTGTCAAATGTTAAGGTGGTATTATTAAATAAGTGTGTAATTGTTTGGTTGTCAAATGTTAAGGTGGTATTATTAAATAGGTGTGTGATTGTCAAATATTAAGGTGGTATTATTAAATAGGTGTAATTGTTTGGTTGTCAAATGTTAAGGTGGTATTATTAAATAAGTGTGTAATTGTTTGGTTGTCAAATGTTAAGGTGGTATTATTAAATAAGTGTGTAATTGTCAAATGTTAAGGTGGTATTATTAAATAGGTGTGTAATTGTCAAATATTAAGGTGGTATTATTAAATAAGTGTGTAATTGTTTGGTTGTCAAATGTTAAGGTGGTATTATTACATAAGTGTGTAATTGTTTGGTGTCAAATGTTAAGGTGGTATTATTAAATAGGTGTATAATTGTTTGGTTGTCAAATGTTAAGGTGGTATTTTTAAATAGGTGTATAATTGTTTGGTTGTCAAATGTTAAGGTGGTATTATTAAATAAGTGTATAATTGTTCTGTTGTCATATGTTAAGGTGGTATTATTAAATAGGTGTGTAATTGTTTGGTTGTCAAATGTTAAGGTGGTATTTTTAAATAGGTGTATAATTGTTTGGTTGTCAAATGTTATGGTGGTATTATTAAATAGGTGTATAATTGTTTTGTTGTCAAATGCTAAGGTGTTATTATTAAATAGGTGTATATTTGTTTTGTTGTCAAATGTTAAGGTGGTATTTTTAAATAGGTGTGTAATTGTTTTGTTGTCAAATGTTAAGGTGGTATTATTAAATAGGTGTATAATTGTTTGGTTGTCAAATGTTAAGGTGGTATTATTAAATAAGTGTATAATTGTTCTGTTGTCAAATGTTAAGGTGGTATTATTAAATAGGTGTACAATTGTTCGGTTGTCAAATGTTAAGGTGGTATTATTAAATAGGTGTATAATTGTTTGGTTGTCAAATGTTAAGGTGGTATTATTAAATAGGTGTATAATTGTTTGGTTGTCAAATGTTAATGTGGTATTATTAAATAGGTGTATAATTGTTTGGTTGTCAAATGTTAAGGTGGTATTGAATAGGTGTGTAATTGTTTATTTGTAAAATGTTAAGGTAGTATTATTAAATAGGTGTATAATTGTTTATTTGTTAAATGTTAAGGTGGTATTATTAAATAAGTGTATAATTGTTCTGTTGTCAAATGTTAAGGTGGTATTATTAAATAGTTGTATAATTGTTTCGTTGTCAAATGTTAAGGTGGTATTTTTAAATAAGTTCCGGTCTCTAGCAGGACCGATAATCAGCGTTTCCGTTTTCTTACCGTCAAGATGTAAAAAGTTAGTGGACATCCATTGTTTGATTTCATTTAGACACGCCTCCAGATGACTGGCGTGTTGGTCAGCTTTAGGGGCATGTAGAGTTGGGTGTCATCAGCATAACAGTGAAAGCTAACAGCGTATTTGCGTATGATGTCACCTAGCAACAGCATGTAGATGCTGAAGAGTGCACGGCCAAGAACCGAACCCTGTGGAACATACTCTGAAGTCACGTTGTTATGGGAGACGCACTGCATCCTGTCAGTCAGATAGGAATTAAACCAAGACAAGGCTAAGTCTGACATACCAATACGTGTTTTGATACGCGCTAATAAAATGTTCTGATGGACGGTATCAAGTAGCAGCAACATGGATGACGCATCAGCTTCCATAGTTAGCAATAGATCATTAGTCACTTTTAAGTGGTTTGTATTTCAGCACTGTGGCACCAGAGATGCCAACATTGCTTTTAAAAACCAAAACATGTTGGGTAAATGTCATAACAATTACCTTTTATTATATTACTGTATTGTCTATCATGGAGGTCATGTGCTGAAGTCTATTGTGTTTCAGGTGTTGCGAGCGACTGTGCACCGGTGTCTTTGCTGAGGAGAGAAGACCACGTCCCGGTGTCCTCGTCATCGGAAGGTCCAGTCGGTCGGCGAGGCAGACTGGCTCACCTGGCGGCCACCATTGGATCCTGGGAAGATGACCTGAGCCATGCCAACCTTCCCAAAGACAAAGTTCCTGCAAAGTCCACCGCAGTTTGCGCTGCCCAGTTGAGCTTGAAGGACGCAAGTTTGTCTGCTGGCGCTAAAGGAAGCATGGCAAGTCAGGTGACCACTGCACCTGCCAGCAAGTCTTCAGGTCAGGTGACCACTGCACCTGCCAGCAAGTCTTCAGGTCATGTGACCACTGCACCTGCCAGCAAGTCTTCAGGTCAGGTGACCACTGCACCTGCCAGCAAGTCTTCAGGTCAGGTGACCACTGCACCTGCCAGCAAGTCTTCAGGTCAGGTGACCACTGGACTTGTCAACAAGTCTTCAGGTCAGGTGACCACTGCACCTGCCAGCAAGTCTTCAGGTCATGTGACCACTGGACTTGTCAACAAGTCTTCAGGTCATGTGACCACCGGACTTGTCAACAAGTCTTCAGGTCAGGTGACCACTGCACCTGCCAGCAAGTCTTCAGGTCATGTGACCACTGCACCTGCCAACAAGTCTTCGGGTCATGTGACCACTGCACCTGCCAACAAGTCTTCACTCGTCGCAAATCAGGTATTTCCCTTTTTCTTCCGAGTACTTGGAAAAACATTCCAGTGTTTCCCATAAACTGCCAAGATACCTGTGGCGGTGGGGGCGTGGCTATGGGCGTGGTCACCATGACATCATCGAGTAATTTGCGTAATATACTACGATGATATGATTTTCTCTAAAAAGGCTTAAAAAATGTATACTTACTAATTAATAATAGGGATGCAAATTATCGATTATTTCATTAATTGATAGTTGATAACCTTATCGATCGATCATCGATTAGTTGATAAAGCGGCGTTTTCCCCCCATCTGAGATTTCCCCTCAATAAGGTACAAAATCAAAATCAAAATTTTGCTGGTATAAAATACAAAGGACATTGTATTCCCTAATCAAATGTTTATTTGATACAAAAGTAAGTCATCTTTGTAACATGAGGAATATAATATAAAGTGCACTTTAGTCTTGTCACACATGCAAGACTTGGTAGTGGCAGCAGCCATAATAGCTAGCTTTATTTTATATAATCCCTCTTGAACTGGGAAAGGTGCCTAATGCCTATCTGTCAACTTGAAAAAATACAAGGAAGACATCCCTGAAAATTGTAACAGCAGGCAGCAAATAAGTAAGCCTGTTGGCTGTTGCAGTCTGCTGCAGAACTTCACCTTTGGACTCAGGTGAGGCTGACAAGAACTGAAGTGAAAAAACATGTCACTCACTCACTACTGTAAAGACAAGAAAAATAAAGTAACATCAAGTGCACAACATGCACAATGCACATCTTAGTCTGTCTCACAAACTATTAGAAGGCTAGCAGCCTGCAAGCTGCAACATTAATTGAATCCCTCTTGAACTGGGAAAAGTGCCTATATGACAGTCAACTTGAAAAAATATAAGGCAGACATCCCTGAAATTGTAAGTAACAGCAAAATAAGTAAACCTAAGCCTGCTGCAGAAGAACAGTCATTGATTCAACTTAACATTTGGGCTCAAGTGAGGCTGACAGAAGAACTGAATGAAAAACATGTCACTGCATAAAATAAAATAAAGTGCATGCACTATGCCCATCTTAGTTTGTCTCTCACAAACTATTAGTGTAAACATTAATGTAATAATCAGTCAGCTTGAAACAGGCTGACAACAACTTCAAGTAAACATTCCTGAAAGACAATGGTGATCGTGATAGTAAAATATTATCGAGGTTGGCTGTTTGCTAAGACGATGTTACTCGCGTTGTCGTGAACACAGGCTATCACTCGCCCGGTCAGCCCCCATGCATGCACAATTTCATTCAGCCGTTCTGCTAAATTATCAGCCGTATGGCTCATCGGCATACTCTCTGTGGCTAGGACTGCCGACCTCATCAGCCAGTCCTCCATGTAGTGGCAAGTGACGGTGATATAGCTCTCTGTTGTATTTGACGTCCAACAGTCAGTGGTTATTGCTACATGCGTGTTGGCCAGTCGTGCTTTCAGCTCGGCTTTCTTTCTTTTGTAGCGAGCCTCTATGCGGGTTGTTATTGTTTCTCGAGAAGGGATTTGGTAGTCTGGCTCACAATAGTTCATCAACTCACGAAACCCCTTGCCATCCACAATGCTTATAGGCAGCATATCCTTTTCAACCATGTTGCAAATCCTCTGGGTGATGCCCTCTGCCCGTGCGTCATCACACACCGCTTTTCTTTTGGAAAACGCTTCGGCGACGGAGGGCTGGCCTGGCCGTGCTCCGCCTCCACTCTCTCCTCCAAGCACAGCGGCATGTAAACTTTTTAGGTGGTAATTTAACGAACTGGTTGAATTGTTGTACTTCAAAACAGCCTTACATATTTTGCACGTTGCATCGTCCTCTTTTAGGGTGAAATGTTCCCACACAGCACTTCTCTTGCGTCGCTTCATGTTTGTTTTTCTTCTCTCGCATGTGGACTCTCATGTGTACAGCGGACATGTAGGGCTGGTCACGTGATGGTGTTGCTGCTTGGAAAAAGTACAATAAGCAACAACTCCCTCGTGTGGACTAGCGAGGTATAAACTCAGCATTACCTTCACACAGAAAACCACCGCACCGACCGTGACAGAACGGAATTGTCAATTAATTGAAATCGTTAATTTTAATCGGGTAATTTCTTAACGGCAATTAATCGAAAATCGATTAATTGTTAACATCCCTAATTAATAACAGTTTTGTTTTAAACGTCCATCCATCCATCCATTTTACAATATAATTACAACACTTTATGTACATATTTATATACGGATTTGAACAATAAGTTATTCACTGAAATATATGTATTAATTGTGGTTCTTACAAAAAATATATCTTATAAAAATATAAAAGCTAAAATGTAATTAGTGCATACTAAATAATTTAACTTTAGCCTACTACTACAACCATATTATTTACCAGCAACATAAAGTGAAACAGAGGCAGAGGTGTCCTGCCACAGTCAGTAACAAATAAACAGAAAACAGTAGTGGTGGTAGTAGGACACAAAGCTTCATCAAACATCTGATCCACTGAACAAAGAGCTCCAAAAATCTTGATCCTACACTTCTCTTTTGTAAAGTAAATGTGAACAGCCGATATGGGCATCTACATCAACTATATGATTTGCCTGAGAAGCTGGACAGGACACACAAAAAATAAAATAAAATATATATATATATATATATATATATATATATATATATATATTTTTTTTTTTTTTTGTGGCGGCCTTAATTCTTTCGTGGCGGGCCGCCACAAATAAATGAATGTGTGGGAAACACTGCATTCATAGGAAGACATAGAATAAATATTACAATATACATTATTACAGTACATATAATCGGTCCCTTTATGATTTTGCTGCTTTTTTTTTCTCGGGGGAGTTTGTGCAGAATTGTCAGAAAGTTGCTGCAAAAGTTGCAACGCTTGGAGACTTATTTTATTCAATTACATTGAAAATAACATGAACTTGTGATTTTATGAATTTATCAACAATGTTTTAAGTAGAGATGTCCGATAATATCGGCCTGCTGATATTATCGGCCGATATATGCGTTAAAATGTAATATCGGAAATTATCGTATCGGTTATTTTATTATCGGTATCGTTTTTATTTTATTTTATTTATTTTTTTATTATTAAATCAACATAAAAAACACAAGATACACTTACAATTAGTGCACCAACCCAAAAAACCTCCCTCCCCCATTTACACTCATTCACACAAAAGGGTTGTTTCTTTCTGTTATTAATATTCTGGGGCCGTACTTATCAAGCTTCTTAGAATTACTCCTAAGAAGTCTGCTAAGAGTTGACTTAAGAGTAAATAAATTCTTCGCTGAAAGCTGCACTTAAAAGTTAGTTATCAAGCGTCTTACTCACACTTTCAGCGAAGTGTAGGACTGAATCTTAAGTGTCACACTCAGAGCTGAATTACGACGTTACTATGTGCCGTAAATGGAATTTTAGGTGACGTCATTTCTGTGTCCATAGAAATGACCAATCACGGAAGGGAATCCCTTGTCTAAGAATAAAGAAATATCTTGGAAATATTTAAGTGGACAATGGGAGTGTATATTTTGACAATAAACTACAAAATAATACAAAACAAACTAGTCCCCGCCGGCACTCACGCTACCGCTCCCTCTCTTCTGTCGCCCACACACTCACTGACGTCACTCACCTCACGGCCACACACATACGCTACTGTCATAACATTTTCTTTCCAATTCGTTAATTAGGCAACTCATTTGAAACTGGTGTGGGTGGATCTATATATACTAGCCCACTGCAGACACATGCAGAAATCAACATGGAATCGAAAAGTATTAAATCTGTGACAAAAATAATACCCGCTCTGTCTAAACGATACCATTTGATCAGCTGCTCGTCATCAAACAAATCCAGAACATCGTTCCGCTCCCTGAACATTCGCGCACGTCTCTCTCGCCTCAGTGCCATCCCCTGCTGGCAACTCCTAACCACTTAAGACACCTCTGAAGGTCTCTTAAATATCGTGGAGAGTAGGAGTGATTCTTAAGAACGTTGATAAAAAGCTTTTATTCTTAAGTTTGAGAGTAGGACTAAATTTCGCAAATTCTCAGGACTTAAGTGTAAAATGGCACTCTAAGAAGCTTGATAAGTACGGCCCCTGGTTCCTACATTATATATCAATATATATCAATACAGTCTGCAAGGGATACAGTCCGTAAGCACACATGATTGTGCGTGCTGCTGCTCCACTAATAGTACTAACCTTTAACAGTTAATTTTACTCATTTTCATTAATTACTAGTTTCTATGTAACTGTTTTTATATTGTTGTACTTTCTTTTTTATTCAAGAAAATGTTTTTAATTTATTTATCTTATTTTACTATTTTTTTTAAAAAGTACCTTATCTTCACCATACCTGGTTGTCCAAATTAGGCATAATAATGTGTTAATTCCACGACTGCATATATCGGTATCGGTTGATATCGGTATCGGTAATTAAAGAGTTGGACAATATCGGAATATCGGATATCGGCAAAAAGCCATTATCGGACATCCCTAGTTTTAAGTGTTCCTTGTAACCTTAAACGCAAACATCACAAGATTTCAACAATAAAACAAATACCGTATTGATGTTGTACTTGTTTTATAGCACACAGCCTTAAAAGTAGACACCAGATGGCAGTAATCTTATTGTTAAATTACTGTACTGTTTTAATTCATTACAACTAATACCCGTAACAGTAATAATTGATAATAATATTTACAGAAAGAATCGCCACCAATGACGGACTTAGTGTCTGCTGTCTGCTCGGTCGTCCTCATGTTGCAGACATTCTCCGTGTATGTTTTACACTTGAAAAGTGTTTGTCCATCTTAAACATTCATTTATGTTCCAACACTTTTACCCCCGCACGTTAATATTTGTGAACTGTTGAGAGCCATCTATAGCGCTCATTTTTGTCGATAAATGAGAAATCATCATCACACTAACATGTAAATCACAGGTGTCAAACTTTTTTTTTTCTTTCTTTACTTTCTTATTTTCTTACTAAAAGTATTAGGGTATTTTTTTTCCATTTTGACAGGAAAAAAAATAGTCTCCAATATTGCAACACATATGAAATGATCCAACTTTTTAATGAAATTTTTAAATAAATACTTAAATATCTGCTCAACTTATGATAGCGAAGCAAGTTATCCATCAAATTGTACACTATAAAAGTGACCTATGGATTTTACTGTAAAATGTAGAGGTTTTTACAGCATGTTACTGTAAGTTGGAAAAAAAACAACCAAGGTTTGTTTTTTTACAGTAAAATTCCGTCAACTAAGCTGTCAGTTTTGGGGTTTTTTGCCGTAAAAATCCAAGTTTGATGTTTTGACGGTGTATTACTGTAAATTGAATAAAGGTACCACATTTTATTATGGTAAAAAACTGACAGCGGAGTTGCCAAAATAAAAGAGAAAAATGTTTTCTATTTACAGTACCGTATTTTTCGGACTATAATCGCAGTTTTTTTCATAATTTGACCGGGGGTGCGACTTATGTGTGAAATTCTTAACACATTACCGTAAAATATCAAATATTATTATTTATCTCATTCACGTAAGAGACTAGACGTATAAGATTTCATGGGATTTAGTGATTAGGAGGGACAGATTGTTTGGTAAACGTATAGCATGTTCTATATGTTATAGTTATTTGAATGACTCTTACCATAATATGTTACGTTAACATACCAGTTGGTTATTTATGCCTCATATAACGTACACTTATTCAGCCTGTTGTTCACTATTCTTTAGACATTTTAAATTGCCTTTCAAATGTCTATTCTTGCTGTTGGCTTTTCATTTCCCCAAAAAATGCGACTTATACTCCAGTGCGACTTATATGTTTTTTTCCTTCTTTATTATGCATTTTCAGCCGGTGCGACTTATACTCCGAAAAATACGGTAATATGTTGTAAAATAATAATAATTAAAAAAAACACACCATATATATTACAGTAAAAGTCTGGCAACTAAGCTGCCAGTTTTTTTAGTAGTAAAATCCCCAGATTTGTTTTACACTGCATGTTAAAAAAATGTAAAATAATAAAATTTATTGGCAAATTTATTGATTATTTACTGTTACAAGGCCCTCAATGAAAACAAGTTTGACACCCCTGATGTAAATGCTGCCTCTTTGCTAAGTCAGCATTGCAATTGAAAATATGTTTTTAGTATTCTTAGGATAAATACACGTCAACTAGGAAGTGAGGACACAGGTGTGTTGGCAAAAATGACACTGATTAGCCAAAATATGTGGGGAAGTTGTGGGCATTGGACAAAGTTAGCATACTATGCAGGGATTTGTTGAATTTGCATAAATTGGCGAGATCGCGTCATTAAATATTCATGAAAGGACTGATTATTGTATACAGTGTATGTATGTATGTATGGTGTGTATTTACTGTACACAGTTTGTTGTACTGACATTTGCTCAAATCAATCAATTTGAGGGATTGTTGGCAGGATATGGAAAGTAAAGGTGCATTAAAAAGCTCTTTCTAGTGAAGCTAATATAAAACACTCCATTATTTGAATTAGGCTGGATAACATGCCAATGCCACATAGCTGTATATTAGACAGTAATTGTATCTTAAATATTTAGTTTGCGATTACTGATTTGATCCCGGAGGAAGTATTTCAAGCTGTGTTTGGTCTTATCGATGGCCTAAAAAGATATACGGTTGATTTTGGTAATAATGTGTGATCAATGAGGACCGTTGGTGACGTTGACAAGATGTTCTATCAACAGCTTTCACCTTCCTTCACAAAGTCAAACCAAGGGGTTCGTCCAAGCCCTCAGAAGGTGGACCCTCGTCCAGTGACGAGCCCCCTCAAGACTGTGCCGCCATCTTCAAGATCAGTGTCTTCGAGCCCTTTGAAAAGCACACCTGTGGCCACAGCTTCCATTTTAGCCTGCAGTCCTCAGAAACTACAAGTATGTGCTAAAGCCAACACGCCAAAGTCTGCTGCTCCTGGTAAGTCATCATGTTGTATGATTTATTATTAATACATTACATGAAGTGTATATGGATGTTTTCTTTCATCAGATCATTGTATTCATAACTACATTATTAATGCACTACATGTATAGTCTATGGACGTTCTCTTTCATCTGATCATTGTATTTTTAGGGCCTTCAACTGATCACAACTGGACTATTTTGTTTGTCTTAGACTATGTTTATCCTCTCATCCGAGTACACTTAATCACTTTATGATTATAGACTTAGATTGGTCAGGACTGAACAATATTCATCTAAAACTAAATATGATACAGTTTACCAATCTAAATCTAAGACTGTATCTGACCAATCTAATTCTAAAACTACATCTGAGCAATATAAGTCTAAGACTATATCTGACCACTCTAATTCTAAAACTAAATTTGAGCAATCTCAGTCTATCGTTCAATCGTTTACTTTATTGGTCCCTGAGGGGAAATTCAGAAGTCTAAGACAAGATCTGAGCAATCCAAGTCTAAGATGACATCTGACCAATCTAAGTATATGACTAGATCTGACCAATCCAAATGTAAGACTAGATCTGACCAATCTAAGTATATGACTAGATCTGACAAATCCAAGTCTAAGACTATATATGACCAATTTAAATCTAAAACTAGATTTGAGCAATCTCAGTCTATCGTTCAATCGTTTACTTTATTGGTCCCTGAGGGGGAATTCAGAAGTCTATGTCAAGATCTGGGCAATCTAAGTCTAAAATGACATCTGACCAATCTAAGTATATGGCTAGATCTGACCAATTTAAGTCTGAAACTAGATGTGACCAATCCAAGTCTAAGAGTAGATCTGAGAAATCTATATCTGACCAATCTAATTCTAAAACTAAATCTGAGCAATCTCTGTCTATTGTTCAATCGTTTACTTTATTGGTCCCTGAGGGGGAATTCAGAAGTCTATGTCAAGATCTGGGCAATCTAAGTCTAAAATGACATCTGACCAATCTAAGTATATGGCTAGATCTGACCAATTTAAGTCTGAAACTAGATGTGACCAATCCAAGTCTAAGACTAGATGTGACTAATCTAAATCTAAAAAATACATCTGACCAATCTAAGTCTAAGACTAGATCTGACCAATCCAAGTCTAAGAGTAGATCTGAGAAATCTATATCTTACCAATCTAATTCTAAAACTAAATCTGAGCAATCTCAGTCTATCGTTCAATCGTTTACTTTATTGGTCCATGAGGGTGAATTCAGAAGTCTAAGACAAGATCTGAGCAATCAAAGTCTAAAATGACATCTGACCAATCCAAATGTAAGACTAGATCTGACCAATCCAAGTCTGAAACTAGATGTGACCAATACAAGTCTAAGACTATATATGACCAATCTAATTCTAAAACTAGATTTGAGCAATCTAAGTCTAAAACTATATCTGACCAATCCAAGTCTAAGAGTAGATCTGGGAAATCTAATTCTAAGACTAGGTCTGACCAATCCAAGTCTGAAACTAGATGTGACCAATCCAAGTCTAAGACTATATCTGAACAATCTACAAAAGCCAAAAGCAGTGAAGTTGTCACTTTGTGTAAATAGTAAATAAAAACAGAATAACATGATTTGCAAATACTTTTCAACTTATATTCAATTGAATAGACTGCAAAGACAAGATATTTCATGTTCACACTGAGAAACTTCATTTTTTTTGGCAAATAATCATTAACTTAGAATTAGGCAGCATGGCCTTTCCTTTTAACAACACTCAGTAAAGGTTGGGGAACTGAGGAGGCACATTTTTGAAGCCGTTTTTCTTAATCATCTTCAGTTATTGTGTACTATTGACTTTGTTTTGCTCTAACAATTGTATGTAATACAAGAGAATAAGGTACCAGATAATATATTGTGTTAAAGGCCTACTGAAATGAATTTTTTAAATTCAAACGGGAATAGCAGATCCATTCTATGTGTCATACTTGATCATTTCGCGATATTGCCATATTTTTGCTGAAAGGATTTAGTAGAGAACAACGACGATAAAGTTCGCAACTTTTGGTCGCTGATAAAAAAAAAAAAGACTTGCCTATACCGGAAGTAGCGTGACGTCACAGGAGGAAGGACTCCTCACAATTCCCCGTTGTTTACAATGGAGCGAGAGAGATTCGGACAGAGAAAGCGACGATTACCCCATTAATTTGAGCGAGGATGAAAGATTCGTGGATGAGGAACGTTAGAGTGAAGGACTAGAGTATAGTGCAGTGTGTATCTTTTTTCGCTCTGACCGTAACTTCGGTACAAGGGTTCATTGGATTCCACACTCTCTCCTTTTTCTATTGTGGATCACGGATTTGTATTTTAAACCACCTGGGATACTATATCCTCTTGAAAATGAGAGTCGAGAACGCGAAATGGACATTCACAGTGACTTTTATCCCCACGACAATACATCGGCGAAGCTCTTTAGCTACAGAGCTAACGTGATAGCATCTGGCTTAACTGCAGATAGAAACAAAATTTAAAAAAACCCTGACTGGAAGGATAGACAGAAGATCAACAATACTATTAAACCATGGACATGTAACTACACGGTTAATAATTTCCAGCTTGGCGAAGCTTAACAATTGAAGCTAACTTAGCTACGGAGCTAACGTGATAGCATCAGGCTCAAATGCAGATAGAAACAAAATTTAAAAAACCCTGACTGGAAGGATAGACAGAAGATCAACAATACTATTAAACCATGAACATGTAAATACATGGTTAATAATTTCCAGCTTGGCGAAGCTTAACAATTGAAGCTAACTTAGCTACGGAGCGGCGGCGGGCGTTGTAGCTTTCGACAACACCCCGGCCGCCATCAGAGTCGAGAAACATATATTTCCCCAAAGTTACGTACGTGACATGCACATAGCGACACGCACGTACGGGCAAGCGAGGAAATGTTTGGAAGCCAAAGCTGTACTCACGGTAGTGCGTCTTGTATCCAGCTCAAACACAACGTTGTGTTGCTGTAGTCCGCTGCTAATACACCGATCGCACCTACAACTTTCTTCTTTGCAGTCTCCATTGTCCATTAAACAAATTGCAAAAGATTCACCAACACAGACGTCCAGAATACTGTGGAATTTTGAGATGAAAACAGCAGTTTGTATGGTGACACATTGGGTCAGAATACTTCCGTTGCCGTCGTGACGTCACGTGCATACGTCATCATACATAGACGTTTTCAAGCGGAAGTTTCCTGGGAAATTTAAAATGTCACTTTATAAGTTAACCCGGCCGTATTGGCATGTGTTGCAATGTTAAGATTTCATCATTGATATATAAACTATCAGACTGCGTGGTCGCTAGTAGTGGCTTTCAGTAGGCCTTTAATATTGTAAGGCTGTCAATAGCACTCACCATAAATAATTCAAACAATCTACAGTTAATACAAGTGATCGGTATCGGTTGTACTGCAGACAGTAGCTTGTAGAAAAGTACTTGTAGTAAAGTTTGTAATAGACACACAAATGTTTACTTGTAAATGTACAATTTGACCCTTTGTGGCCCTTCAGGTGTGAAGTCTTTCCTAGAACGATTTGAAGAGCGATGCCAAGACCGCACCAACCCGTGTTCTCCAGCAGTGGGCGCCTCCCAGACGGCGACCCCCAAGAGTGGACTCGGGCTCAGGAACGCCCAGTCAGCAAAAACCACAACAGCTGATCTCGTCCAGAAACAAAAACTGGTGTGCAAAGCAAAGTGGTGTTAATCTGGCCTGCCTGTTGATATTGCACTTCTTTATCACAATGAAAGCCATTTCACCCAAATATTCTGCTTTTGAAGGAGCGGGAGTCTGAACTGGCTCAGATCCACACGCGTGTCCAAGGGAACAATATGTGGAAAAGTGCAGAGAGCAAGGTGGGTTCATCACCTTTGTTGACCTTTTCTAGCACCTTTGTCAACATCTCCAAAACTATCATGTAAATATCCTCTCCAAAATGATCATATTTCTCCTAGAAAGATCATGTTCAAAATGATCATATTTCTGCTGTGAAGATAATATCCAGAATGATCATATTTCTACTATAAACATAATATACAAAATTATCATATTTCTACTGTAAAAATATCCCAAATGATCATATTTCTACTGTAGAATTATATCCGGGATTATAATTTCTGCTGTAAAGATATCTAAAATGATCATTTTTCTACTGTAAAAATATCCAAAATGATCATTTCTACTGTAAAAAATAATATCCAAAATGATCATATTCCTACTGCAAAAGTAATATCCAAAATTATCATATTTCTACTGTAAAAATTATATCAAATGATCATATTTATACTGTAGAATAATATCCACAATGATCATATTTCTGCTGTAAAGATATCCAAATTGATCATATTTCTACTGTAAAATAATATCCAGAACGACCATGTTTCTGCTGTAAAGATATTATCCACAATGATCATAGTTCTGCGGTAAATATATCTAAAATGATCATATTTCTGCTGTAAAGATATCCAAAATGAACATATTTCCACTGTAAAGATAATATCCAAAATGATCATATTTCTACTGTAAACATAATATCTAAAATGATCATATTTCTACTGTAAAGATAATATCCAAAATGATCATATTCCTACTGTAAACATAATATCCAAAATGATCATATTCCTACTGTAAACATAGAATAGAATAGAAAGTACTTTATTGATCCCTGGGGGAAATTCAGCACCACAGTTTGCTCACAATATACAATGATAATAATAAATG